>NW_027077693.1:460000-569463 GCF_963924675.1 Phocoena phocoena | reverse complement strand
GATTTATCGGATTTTCACTGCTGCGTTTCGGCCGCTGTACACACGCTTGATTCTCTTACGGAGACATATATATCCATGGGTTTAAAGATTCTTCCTAGTCAGGTATATTCCTAGGCGTTGAATATGTGGTGTTGGGTCCATTTCGTTGAGCAAGGAGTAGGTCTTGTCTATTATATATTTGGCTTATGGAAAGTTATCTGTGCTAATTTCAGTCTCTGGTTTTATGCAGCACCCCAACGCACCTTTCCCCATAAACAAGCACTAGTTGGTTTTCTAAATTTGAGACACTGTTCTCTTTTGTAATTCAGTTCACGTGTAGTCAAGTTTACATTCCGTGTATTAGTGATATCTTATGATGTTTCTTTTTCTGTGTGACGTAGTTCACGTAGAATCACCGTACCTGCATCCACTCACTATGCCGCTACGGGCCTGATGACACAGATTTCATTGCTGAGTGATATTGCATTGTACGTACGTGCCACAACTTCTTTATCCATTTTTTGCTTTCTGGGATATTTACCTGATATTGTAGACGAGCTTCTTTTGAACACAGCCGTCCCAAATATTGGGGTGGCTGTCTGTTTTTGATTTTAATTTCCGTAAGCTATAGGACCATAAGTGGAAGTGCCATAGGCTGTGTTGCTTTGTTTCTTACGTGTTTCAGGAAACACCATACACTTCTCCAGGGTGGCTGCAGGCAATTTACATCCTGCCAATCAGCATAACAAGGCTCCCTGTTCTCCATATCCTGTCCTACCTTTCTGGATTTTACACTTTTTTCAGATGGCCCTCTTGCCCGGGGGGCAGTGAGACTTCATTGTAGTGCAGATTTCATTTACAGGCTTGCTTGGTTGGCCAAAAAGGGCGTATGCGTTTTTTCCTGAATATATTCAGGTAAAAACGCATAAGCACTTTTTGTCCAAGTGCATCATTGTCGACGTTCTGCCTCTTTTCCTATGCTTTCTGGGCAATTCCAGTCTACCCCCTGCAATGGTTTTCCTGAAACTCTGTCTCGCTTTCAAGTCCCCTTCGCAGGCTTACTTCAATATATTTTTGGAGGATAGCTGTCATTTATAACTCTGCAGGTTTGTGAATTACAGTGCCCCTGAGCTCCTTTCTTCAACTCGCTTTCTTGTGAGCTGGGCACAAAACCGCAGGATTGCTTCAGGCCCTAATCTGTTTCCAGCAGGGCACACTGAGCCTTTGTTTAATTCCTCTTCCTGGTGGGCAATGAGCATTACATTTGCCCGTGCAGACACCTACAGCTAGTCTCTCATTGGTTCTCCCAATTCCTGTTCACCTTGCACAGAAATTGCAAGCTGTGCCAAAGAGGAGGTTAAAGGCACTGACTCTCCAAGCGGGGAGAGTGTTAGTAAAGCATCTGGAATGGTGAACCCGAGGACCAGGATACGAAAACTGAGATGCATTTTAAATCGTTTCCCAATCACACGGTGGACGATATTCTGGGTTTCCCATGCATGTTTTAGCTGGAGGAAGAATCCCTTGAACCTGGAGAGTTGGGACCCATGGAATGGGTACCATGCAGTATGATTTCAAAGGGTCTGCATTTGCTCACCGAAACTCACCAATGCTATCAGCCTGAAGTGTCCAGCCTTATGTCTCAACCAGCTCTGGGTGTAGATGTGGTCAATCCCGGTTGCATCACATGCCCTGAGTGAATTCTTTAAGAATTGCTCTCTATTTCACTCTCTTTGTGTTTTGTTTTCGAAATTAATTTTGATAATGGGATTTATCGGATTTTCACTGCTGCGTTTCGGCCGCAGTACACGTGCTTGATTATCTTACGGAGACATATAAATCCATGGGTTTTAAGATTCTTCCTAGTCAGGTATATTCATAGGCGTTGAATATGTGGTGTTGAGTCCATTTCGTTGAGCAAGGAGTAGGTCTTGTCTATTACATATTTGGCTTATGGAATGTTATCTGTGCTAATTTCAGTCTCTGGTTTTATGCAGCACCCCAAGGCACCTTTCCCCATAAGCAAGCACTAGTTGGTTTTCTAAATTTGAGACCCTGTACTGTTTTGTAATTCAGTTCATATGTAGTCAAGTTTACATTCCGTGTATTAGTGATATCTTATGATGTTTCTTTTTCTGTGTGACGTAGTTCACGTAGAATCACCGTACCTTCATCCACTCACTATGCCGCTACGGGCCTGATGACACAGATTTCATTGCTGAGTGATATTGCATTGCACGTACGTGCCACAACTTCTTTATCCATTTTTTGCTTTCTGGGATATTTACCTGGTACTGTAGACGAGCTTCTTGGGAACACAGCCGTCCCAAACTTTGGGGTGGCTCTCTGTTTATGAATTTAATTTCCCTAAGCAATAGGACCATAAGTGCAATTGACATAGGCTGTGTTGCTTTATTTCTTACGTGTTTCAGGAAACACCATACACTTCTCCAGGGTGGCTGCTGGCAATTTACATCCTGCCATTCAGCATAACAAGGCTCCCTGTTCTCCATATCCTGTCCTACCTTTCTGGATTTTATACTTTTTTCAGATGGCCCTTTTGCCCGCGGGGCAGTGAGACTTCATTGTAGTGCAGATTTCCTTTACAAGCTTGCTTGGTTGGCCAAAAAGGGCGTATGCGTTTATTCAGGAAAAAACGCATACGCCCTTTTTGGCCAAGTGCATCATTGTCGACGTTCTGCCTCTTTTCCTATGCTTTCAGGGCAATTCCAGTCTACCCCTGCAATCGTTTTCCTGAAATTCTGCCCCGCTTTCAAGTCCCCTTCGCAGGCTTACTTCAATATATTTTTGCAGGATAGCTGTCATTTATAACTCTGCAGGTTTGTGAATTACAGCGCCCCTGAGCTCCTTTCTTCAACTCGCTTTCTTGTGAGCTGGGCACAAAACCGCAGGATTGCTTCAGGCCCTAATCTCTTTCCAGCAGGGCACACTGAGCCTTTGTTTAATTCCTCTTCCTGGTGGGCAATGAGCGTTACATTTGCCTGTGCAGACACCTACAGCTAGTCTCTCATTGGTTCTCCCTATTCCTGTTCATCTTGCACAGAAATTGCAAGCTGTGCCAAAGAGGAGGTTAAAGGCACTGACTCTCCAAGCGGGGAGAGTGTTAGTAAAGCATCTGCAATGGTGAACCCGAGGACCAGGATACGAAAACTGAGATGCATTTTAAATCGTTTCCCAATCACATGGTGGACCATACTGTGGGTTTCCCATGCATGTTTTAGCTGGAGGAAGAATCCCTTGAACCTGAAGTGTTGGGACCCATGGAATAGGTACCATGCAGTATGACTTCAAAGGGTCTGCATTTGCTCACCGAAACTCACCAATGCTATCAGCCTGAAGTGTCCAGCCTTATGTCTCAACCAGCTCTGGGTGTAGATGTGGTCAATCCCGGTTGCATCACATGCCCTGAGTGAATTATTTAAGAATTGCTCTCTATTTCACTGTCTTTGTGTTTTGTTTTCAAAATTTATTTTGATAATGGGATTTATCGGATTTTCACTGCTGCGTTTCGGCCGCAGTACACACGCTTGATTCTCTTACGGAGACATATATATCCATGGGTTTTAAGATTCTTCCTAGTCAGGTATATTCCTAGGCGTTGAATATGTGGTGTTGAGTCCATTTCGTTGAGCAAGGAGTAGGTCTTGTCTAGTACATATTTGGCTTATGGAATGTTATCTGTGCTAATTTCAGTCTCTGGTTTTATGCAGCACCCCAAGGCACCTTTCCCCATTAGCAAGCACTAGTTAGTTTTCTAAATTTGAGACCCTGTTCTGTTTTGTAATTCAGTTCATGTGTAGTCAAGTTTACATTCCGTGTATTAGTGATATCTTATGATGTTTCTTTTTCTGTGTGATGTAGTTCATGTAGAATCACCGTACCTGCATCCACTCACTATGCCGCTACGGGCCTGATGACACAGATTTCATTGCTGTGTGATATTGCATTGCACGTACGTGCCACAACTTCTTTATCCATTTTTTGCTTTCTGGGATATTTACCTGGTACTGTAGATGAGCTTCTTGGGAACACAGCCGTCCCAAATTTTGGGGTGGATCTCTGTTTTTGATTTTAATTTCCCTAAGCAAGAGGACCATAAGTGCAATTGCCATACGCTGTGTTCCTTTATTTCTTACGTGTTTCAGGAAACACCATACTCTTCTGCAGGGTGGCTGTTGGCAATTTACATCCTGCCAATCAGCATAACAAGGCTCCCTGTTCTCCATATCCTGTCCTACCTGTCTGGATTTTACACTTTTTTCAGATTGCCCTCTTGCCCGCGGGGCAGTGAGACTTCATTGTAGTGCAGATTTCCTTTACAGGCTTGCTTGGTTGGCCAAAAAGGGCGTATGCGTTTTTTCCTGAATATATTCAGGAAAAAAAGCATACGCCCTTTTTGGCCAAGTGCATCATTGTCGACGTTCTGCCTCTTTTCCTATGCTGTCAGGGCAATTCCAGTCTACCCCCTGCAATCGTTTTCCTGAAATTCTGCCTCGCTTTCAAGTCGCCTTCGCAGGCTTACTTCAATATACTTTTGGAAGATAGCTGTCATTTATAACTCTGCAGGTTTGTGAATTACAGTGCCCCTGAGCTCCTTTCTTCAACTCGCTTTCTTGTGAGCTGGGCACAAAACCGCAGGATTGCTTCAGGCCCTAATCTGTTTCCAGCAGGGCACACTGAGCCTTTGTTTAATTCCTATTCCTGGTGGGCAATGAGCGTTACATTTGCCCGTGCAGACACCTACAGCTAGTCTCTCATTGGTTCTCCCTATTCCTGTTCATCTTGCACAGAAATTGCAAGCTGTGCCAAAGAGGAGGTTAAAGGCACTGACTCTCCAAGCGGGGAGAGTGTTAGTAAAGCATCTGGAATGGTGAACCTGAGGACCAGGATACGAAAACTGAGATGCATTTTAAATCGTTTCCCAATCACACGGTGGACGATACTCTAGGTTTCCCATGCATGTTTTAGCTGGAGGAAGAATGCCTTGAACCTGGAGAGTTGGGACCCATGGAATGGGTACCATGCAGTATGACTTCAAAGGGTCTGCATTTGCTCACCGAAACTCACCAATGCTATCAGCCTGAAGTGTCCAGCCTTATGTCTCAACCAGCTCTGGGTGTAGATGTGGTCAATCCCGGTTGCATCACATGCCCTGAGTGAATTATTTAAGAATTGCTCTCTATTTCACTGTCTTTGTGTTTTGTTTTCGAAATTTATTTTGATAATGGGATTTTCACTGCTGCGTTTCGGCCGCTGTACACACGCTTGATTCTCTTATGGAGACATATATATCCATGGGTTTTAAGATTCTTCCTAGTCAGGTATATTCCTAGGCGTTGAATATGTGGTGTTGGGTCCATTTCGTTGAGCAAGGAATAGGACTTGTCTATTACATATTTGGCTTATGGAAAGTTATCTGAGCTAATTTCAGTCTCTGGTTTTAGGCAGCAACCCAAGGCACCTTTCCCCATAAGCAAGCGCTAGTTGGTTTTCTAAATTTGAGACCATGTTCTGGTTTGTAATTCAGTTCATGTGTAGTCAAGTTTACATTCCGTGTATTAGTGATATCTTATGATGTTTCTTTTTCTGTGTGACGTAGTTCACGTAGAATCACCGTACCTGCATCCACTCACTATGCCGCTACGGGCCTGATGACACAGATTTCACTGCTGAGTGATATTGCATTGTACGTACGTGCCACAACTTCTTTATCCATTTTTTGCTTTCTGGGATATTTACCTGATACTGTAGACGAGCTTCTTGTGAACACAGCCGTCCCAAATATTGGGGTGGCTGTCTGTTTTTGATTTTAATTTCCGTAAGCTATAGGACCATAAGTGCAAGTGCCATAGGCTGTGTTGCTTTGTTTCTTACGTGTTTCAGGAAGCACCATACACTTCTCCAGGATGGCTGTTGGCAATTTACATCCTGCCATTTAGCATAACAAGGCTCACTCTTCTCCATATCCTGTCCTACCTTTCTAGATTTTACACTTTTTTCACATGGCCCTTTTGCCAGGGGGGCAGTGAGACTTCATTGTAGTGCAGATTTCCTTTACAAGCTTGCTTGGTTGGCCAAAAAGGGCCTATGCGTTTTTTCCTGAATATATTCAGGAAAAAACGCATACGCCCTTTTTGGCCAAGTGCATCATTGTCGACGTTCTGCCTCTTTTCCTATGCTTTCAGGGCAATTCCAGTCTACCCCCTGCAATCGTTTTCCTGAAATTCTGCCCCGCTTTCAAGTCCCCTTCGCAGGCTTACTTCAATATATTTTTGGAGGATAGCTGTCATTTATAACTCTGCAGGTTTGTGAATTACAGCGCCCCTGAGCTCCTTTCTTCAACTCGCTTTCTTGTGAGCTGGGCACAAAACCGCAGGATTGCTTCAGGCCCTAATTTCTTTCCAGCAGGGCACACTGAGCCTTTGTTTAATTCCTCTTCCTGGTGGGCAATGAGCGTTACATTTGCCTGTGCAGACACCTATAGCTAGTCTCTCATTGGTTCTCCCTATTCCTGTTCATCTTGCACAGAAATTGCAAGCTGTGCCAAAGAGGAGGTTAAAGGCACTGACTCTCCAAGCGGGGAGAGTGTTAGTAAAGCATCTGCAATGGTGAACCCGAGGACCAGGATACGAAAACTGAGATGCATTTTAAATCGTTTCCCAATCACATGGTGGACCATACTGTGGGTTTCCCATGCATGTTTTAGCTGGAGGAAGAATCCCTTGGACCTGAAGTGTTGGGACCCATGGAATAGGTACCATGCAGTATGACTTCAAAGGGTCTGCATTTGCTCACCGAAACTCACAAATGCTATCAGCCTGAAGTGTCCAGCCTTATGTCTCAACCAGCTCTGGGTGTAGATGTGGTCAATCCCGGTTGCATCACATGCCCTGAGTGAATTATTTAAGAATTGCTCTCTATTTCACTGTCTTTGTGTTTTGTTTTCGAAATTTATTTTGATAATGGGATTTATCGGATTTTCACTGCTGCGTTTCGGCCGCAGTACACACGCTTGATTCTCTTACGGAGACATATATATCCATGGGTTTTAAGATTCTTCCTAGTCAGGTATATTCCTAGGCGTTGAATATGTGGTGTTGAGTCCATTTCGTTGAGCAAGGAGTAGGTCTTGTCTAGTACATATTTGGCTTATGGAATGTTATCTGTGCTAATTTCAGTCTCTGGTTTTATGCAGCACCCCAAGGCACCTTTCCCCATTAGCAAGCACTAGTTAGTTTTCTAAATTTGAGACCCTGTTCTGTTTTGTAATTCAGTTCATGTGTAGTCAAGTTTACATTCCGTGTATTAGTGATATCTTATGATGTTTCTTTTTCTGTGTGATGTAGTTCACGTAGAATCACCGTACCTGCATCCACTCACTATGCCGCTACGGGCCTGATGACACAGATTTCATTGCTGAGTGATATTGCATTGCACGTACGTGCCACAACTTCTTTATCCATTTTTTGCTTTCTGGGATATTTACCTGGTACTGTAGATGAGCTTCTTGGGAACACAGCCGTCCCAAATTTTGGGGTGGATCTCTGTTTTTGATTTTAATTTCCCTAAGCAAGAGGACCATAAGTGCAATTGCCATACGCTGTGTTCCTTTATTTCTTACGTGTTTCAGGAAACACCATACACTTCTCCAGGGTGGCTGTTGGCAATTTACATCCTCCCAATCAACCTAAGAAGGCTCCCTGTTCTCCATATCCTGTCCTACCTTTCTGGATTTTACACTTTTTTCAGATGGCCCTTTTGCCCTGGGGGCAGTGAGACTTCATTGTAGTGCAGATATCATTTACAGGCTTGCTTGGCTGGCCAAAAAGTGCGTATGCGTTTTTTCCTGAATATATTCAGGAAAAAACGCATATGCCCTTTTTGGCCAAGTGCATCATTGTCGACGTTGTGCCTCCTTTCCTATGCTTTCAGGGCAATTCCAATCTACCACCTGCAATCGTTTTCCTGAAATTCTGCACCGCTTTCAAGTCCCCTTCGCAGGCTTACTTCAATATACTTTTGGAAGATAGCTGTCATTTGTAACTCTGCAGGTTTGTGAATTACAGTGCCCCTGAGCTCCTTTCTTCAACTCGCTTTCTTGTGAGCTGGGCACAAAACCGCAGGATTGTTTCAGGCACTAATCTGTTTCCCGCAGGGCACGCTGAGCCTTTGGTTAATTCCTCTTCCTGGTGGGAAATGAGCGTTACATTTGCCCGTGCAGACACCTACAGCTAGTCTCTCATTGGTTCTCCCTATTCCTGTTCATCTTGCACAGAAATTGCAAGCTGTGCCAAACAGGAGGTTAAAGGCACTGACTCTCCAAGCGGGGAGAGTGTTAGTAAAGCGTCTGAATGGTGAACCCGAGGACCAGGATATGAAAACTGAGATGCATTTTAAATCGTTTCCCAATCACAAGGTGGACGATACTCTGGATTTCCCATGCATTTTTTAGCTGGAGGAAGAATCCCTTGAACCTGGAGTGTTGGGAACCAAGGAATGGGTACCATGCATTATGACTTCAAAGGGTCTACATTTACTCACCGAACCTCACCAATGCTATCAGCCTGAAGTGTCCAGCCTTATGTCTCAACCAGCTCTGGGTGACGATGTGTTAAATCCCGGTTGCATCACATGCCCTGAGTGAATTATTTAAGAATTGCTCTCTATTACACTGTCTTTGTGTTTTGTTTTTAAAATTTATTTTGATAATGGGATTTATCGGATTTTCACTGCTGCGTTTCGGCCGCTGTACACACGCTTGATTCTCTTACGGAGAAATATATATCCATGGGTATTAAGATTCTTCCTAGTCAGGTATATTCGTAGGCGTTGAACATATGGTGTTGGGTCCATTTCTTTGAGCAAGGAGTAGGTCTTGTCTATTACATATTTGGCTTATGGAAAGTTATCTGTGCTAATTTCAGTCTCTGATTTTATGCAGAACCCCAACGCACCTTTTCCCATAAGCAAGCACAAGTTGGTTTTCTAAATTTGAGACCCTGTTCTGTTTTGTAATTCAGTTCATGTGTAGTCAAGTTTACATTCCGTGTATTAGTGATATCTTATGATGTTTGTATTTCTGTGTGACGTAGCTCACGTAGAATCACCGTACCTGCATCCACTCACTATGCCTCTACAGGCCTGATGACACAGATTTAATTGCTGAGTGATATTCCATTGTACGTACATGCCACAACTTCTTTATCCATTTTTTGCTTTCTGGGATATTTACCTGGTACTGTAGACGAGCTCCTTGTGAACACAGCCGTCCCAAACATTGGTGTGGCTGTCTGTTTTTGATTTTAATTTCCCTAAGCTATAGGACCATAAGTGCAAGTGCCATAGGCTGTGTTGCTTTGTTTCTTACGTGTTTCAGGAAGCACCATACACTTCTCCAGGATGGCTGTTGGCAATTTACATCCTGCCAATTAGCATAACAAGGCTCGCTCTTCTCCATATCCTGTCCTACCTTTCTAGATTTTACCCTTTTTTCACATGGCCCTTTTGCCAGGGGGGCAGTGAGACTTCATTGTAGTGCAGATTTCCTTTACATGCTTGCTTGGTTGGCCTTAAGTGCGTATGCGTTTTTTCCTGAATATATTCAGGAAAAAACGCATACGCCCTTTTTGGCCAAGTGCATCATTGTCGACGTTCTGCCTCTTTTCCTATGCTTTCACGGCAATTCCAGTCTACCCCCTGCAATCGTTTTCCTGAAATTCTGCCCCGCTTTCAAGTCCCCTTCGCAGGCTTACTTCAATATATTTTTGGAGGATAGCTGTCATTTATAACTCTGCAGGTTTGTGAATTACAGCTCCCCTGAGCTCCTTTCTTCAACTCGCTTTCTTGTGAGCTGGGCACAAAACCGCAGGATTGCTTCAGCCCCTAATCTCTTTCCAGCAGGGCACACTGAGCCTTTGTTTAATTCCTCTTCCTGGTGGGCAATGAGCGTTACATTTGCCTGTGCAGACACCTACAGCTAGTCTCTCATTGGTTCTCCCTATTCCTGTTCATCTTGCACAGAAATTGCAAGCTGTGCCAAAGAGGAGGTTAAAGGCACTGACTCTCCAAGCGGGGAGAGTGTTAGTAAAGCATCTGCAATGGTGAACCCGAGGACCAGGATACGAAAACTGAGATGCATTTTAAATCGTTTCCCAATCACATGGTGGACCATACTGTGGGTTTCCCATGCATGTTTTAGCTGGAGGAAGAATCCCTTGAACCTGAAGTGTTGGGACCCATGGAATAGGTACCATGCAGTATGACTTCAAAGGGTCTGCATTTGCTCACCGAAACTCACAAATGCTATCAGCCTGAAGTGTCCAGCCTTATGTCTCAACCAGCTCTGGGTGTAGATGTGGTCAATCCCGGTTGCATCACATGCCCTGAGTGAATTATTTAAGAATTGCTCTCTATTTCACTGTCTTTGTGTTTTGTTTTCGAAATTTATTTTGATAATGGGATTTATCGGATTTTCACTGCTGTGTTTCGGCCGCAGTACACACGCTTGATTCTCTTACGGAGACATATATATCCATGGGTTTTAAGATTCTTCCTAGTCAGGTATATTCCTAGGCGTTGAATATGTGGTGTTGAGTCCATTTCGTTGAGCAAGGAGTAGGTCTTGTCTAGTACATATTTGGCTTATGGAATATTATCTGTGCTAATTTCAGTCTCTGGTTTTATGCAGCACCCCAAGGCACCTTTCCCCATTAGCAAGCACTAGTTAGTTTTCTAAATTTGAGACCCTGTTCTGTTTTGTAATTCAGTTCATGTGTAGTCAAGTTTACATTCCGTGTATTAGTGATATCTTATGATGTTTCTTTTTCTGTGTGATGTAGTTCACGTAGAATCACCGTACCTGCATCCACTCACTATGCCGCTACGGGCCTGATGACACAGATTTCATTGCTGAGTGATATTGCATTGCACGTACGTGCCACAACTTCTTTATCCATTTTTTGCTTTCTGGGATATTTACCTGGTACTGTAGATGAGCTTCTTGGGAACACAGCCGTCCCAAATTTTGGGGTGGATCTCTGTTTTTGATTTTAATTTCCCTAAGCAAGAGGACCATAAGTGCAATTGCCATACGCTGTGTTCCTTTATTTCTTACGTGTTTCAGGAAACACCATACTCTTCTGCAGGGTGGCTGTTGGCAAATTACATCCTCCCAATCAGCATAAGAAGGCTCCCTGTTCTCCATATCCTGTCCTACCTTTCTGGATTTTACACTTTTTTCAGATGGCCCTTTTGCCCGGGGGGCAGTGAGACTTCATTGTAGTGCAGATTTCCTTTACAGGCTTGCTTGGTTGGCCAAAAAGGGCGTATGCGTTTTTTCCTGAATATATTCAGGAAAAAACGCATATGCCCTTTTCGGCCAAGTGCATCATTGTCGACGTTGTGCCTCCTTTCCTATGCTTTCAGGGCAATTCCAGTCTACCACCTGCAATCGTTTTCCTGAAATTCTGCACCGCTTTCAAGTCCCCCTCGCAGGCTTACTTCAATATACTTTTGGAAGATAGCTGTCATTTATAACTCTGCAGGTTTGTGAATTACAGTGCCCCTGAGCTCCTTTCTTCAACTCGCTTTCTTGTGAGCTGGGCACAAAACCGCAGGATTGTTTCAGGCCCTAATCTCTTTCCAGCAGGGCACACTGAGCCTTTGTTTAATTCCTCTTCCTGGTGGGCAATGAGCGTTACATTTGCCTGTGCAGACACCTACAGCTAGTCTCTTATTGGTTCTCCCTATTCCTGTTCATCTTGCACAGAAATTGCAAGCTGTGCCAAAGAGGAGGTTAAAGGCACTGACTCTCCAAGCGGGGAGAGTGTTAGTAAAGCATCTGGAATGGTGAACCCGAGGACCAGGATACGAAAACTGAGATGCATTTTAAATCGTTTCCCAATCACACGGTGGACCATACTGTGGGTTTCCCATGCATGTTTTAGCTGGAGGAAGAATCCCTTGAACCTGAAGTGTTGGGACCCATGGAATAGGTACCATGCAGTATGACTTCAAAGGGTCTGCATTTGCTCACCGAAACTCACCAATGCTATCAGCCTGAAGTGTCCAGCCTTATGTCTCAACCAGCTCTGGGTGTAGATGTGGTCAATCCCGGTTGCATCACATGCCCTGAGTGAATTATTTAAGAATTGCTCTCTATTTCACTGTCTTTGTGTTTTGTTTTCGAAATTTATTTTGATAATGGGATTTATCGGATTTTCACTGCTGCGTTTCGGCCGCTGTACACACGCTTGATTCTCTTACGGAGACATATATATCCATGGGTTTTAAGATTCTTCCTAGTCAGGTATATTCTTAGGCGTTGAATATGTGGTGTTGAGTCCATTTCGTTGAGCAAGGAGTAGGTCTTGTATATTACATATTTGGCTTATGGAATGTTATCTATGCTAATTTCAGTCTCTGGTTTTATGCAGCACCCCAAGGCACCTTTCTCCATAAGCAAGCACTAGTTTGTTTTCTAAATTTGAGACCCTGTTCTGTTTTGTAATTCAGTTCATGTGTAGTCAAGTTTACATTCCGTGTATTAGTGATATCTTATAATATTTCTTTTTCTGTGTGACGTAGTTCACGTAGAATCACCGTACCTGCATCCACTCACTATGCCACTATGGGCCTGATGACACAGATTTCATTGCTGAGTGATACTGCATTGCACGTACGTGCCACAACTTCTTTATCCATTTTTTGCTTTCTGGGATATTTACCTGGTACTGTAGACGAGCTTCCTGGGAACACAGCCGTCCCAAACTGTGGGGTGGCTCTCTGTTTTTGATTTTAATTTCCCTAAGGAATAGGACCATAAATGCAATTGCCATAGGCTGTGTTGCTTTATTTCTTACGTTTTTCAGGAAACACCATACACATCTCCAGGGTGGCTGTTGGCAATTTACATCCTGCCAATCAGCATAACAAGGCTCCCTGTTCTCCATATCCTGTCCTACCTTTCTGGATTTTACACTTTTTTCAGATTGCCCTCTTGCCCGCGGGGCAGTGAGACTTCATTGTAGTGCAGATTTCCTTTACAGGCTTGCTTGGTTGGCCAAAATGGGCGTATGCGTTTTTTCCTGAATATATTCAGGAAAAAAAGCATACGCCCTTTTTGGCCAAGTGCATCATTGTCGACGTTGTGCCTCTTTTCCTATGCTGTCAGGGCAATTCCAGTCTACCCCCTGCTATCGTTTTCCTGAAATTCTGCCTCGCTTTCAAGTCCCCTTCGCAGGCTTACTTCAATATACTTTTGGAAGATAGCTGTCATTTATAACTCTGCAGGTTTGTGAATTACAGTGCCCCTGAGCTCCTTTCTTCAACTCGCTTTCTTGTGAGCTGGGCACAAAACCGCAGGATTGCTTCAGGCCCTAATCTGTTTCTAGCAGGGCACACTGAGCCTTTGTTTAATTCCTCTTCCTGGTGGGCAATGAGCGTTACATTTGCCCGTGCAGACACCTACAGCTAGTCTCTCATTGGTTCTCCCAATTCCTGTTCATCTTGCACAGAAATTGCAAGCTGTGCCAAAGAGGAGGTTAAAGGCACTGACTCTCCATGCGGGGAGAGTGTTAGTAAAGCATCTGGAATGGTGAACCCTAGGACCAGGATACGAAAACTGAGATGCATTTTAAATCGTTTCCCAATCACATGGTGGACGATACTCTGGGTTTCCCATGCATGTTTTAGCTGGAGGAAGAATGCCTTGAACCTGGAGAGTTGGGACCCATGGAATGGGTACCATGCAGTATGACTTCAAAGGGTCTGCATTTGCTCACTGAAACTCACCAATGCTATCAGCCTGAAGTGTCCAGCCTTATGTCTCAACCAGCTCTGGGTGTAGATGTGGTCAATCCCGGTTGCATCACATGCCCTGAGTGAATTATTTAAGAATTGCTCTCTATTTCACTGTCTTTGTGTTTTGTTTTCGAAATTTATTTTGATAATGGGATTTATCGGATTTTCACTGCTGCGTTTCGGCCGCTGTACACACGCTTGATTCTCTTATGGAGACATATATATCCATGGGTTTTAAGATTCTTCCTAGTCAGGTATATTCCTAGGCGTTGAATATGTGGTGTTGGGTCCATTTCGTTGAGCAAGGAATAGGACTTGTCTATTACATATTTGGCTTATGGAAAGTTATCTGAGCTAATTTCAGTCTCTGGTTTTAGGCAGCAACCCAAGGCACCTTTCCCCATAAGCAAGCGCTAGTTGGTTTTCTAAATTTGAGACCATGTTCTGGTTTGTAATTCAGTTCATGTGTAGTCAAGTTTACATTCCGTGTATTAGTGATATCTTATGATGTTTCTTTTTCTGTGTGACGTAGTTCACGTAGAATCACCGTACCTGCATCCACTCACTATGCCGCTACGGGCCTGATGACACAGATTTCACTGCTGAGTGATATTGCATTGTACGTACGTGCCACAACTTCTTTATCCATTTTTTGCTTTCTGGGATATTTACCTGATACTGTAGACGAGCTTCTTGTGAACACAGCCGTCCCAAATATTGGGGTGGCTGTCTGTTTTTGATTTTAATTTCCCTAAGCTATAGGACCATAAGTGGAAGTGCCATAGGCTGTGTTGCTTTGTTTCTTACGTGTTTCAGGAAACACCATACACTTCTCCAGGGTGGCTGCTGGCAATTTACATCCTGCCAATCAGCATAACAAGGCTCCCTGTTCTCCATATCCTGTCCTACCTTTCTGAATTTTACACTTTTTTCAGATGGCCCTTTTGCCCGGGGGGCAGTGAGACTTCATTGTAGTGCAGATTTCCTTTACAGGCTTGCTTGGTTGGCCAAAAAGGGCGTATGCGTTTTTTCCTGAATATATTCAGGAAAAAACGCATACGCCCTTTTTGGCCAAGTGCATCATTGTCGACGTTCTGCCTCTTTTCCTATGCTTTCAGGGCAATTCCAGTCTACCCCCTGCAATCTTTTTCCTGAAATTCTGCCCCGCTTTCAAGTCCCCTTCGCAGGCTTACTTCAATATACTTTTGGAAGATAGCTGTCATTTATAACTCTGCAGGTGTGTGAATTACAGTGCCCCTGAGCTCCTTTCTTCAACTCGCTTTCTTGTGAGCTGGGCACAAAACCGCAGGATTGCTTCAGGCCCTAATCTGTTTCCAGCAGTGCACACTGAGCCTTTGTTTAATTCCTCTTTCTGGTGGGCAATTAGCGTTACATTTGCCCGTGCAGACACCTATAGCTAGTCTCTCATTGGTTCTCCCTATTCCTGTTCATCTTGCACAGAAATTGCAAGCTGTGCCAAAGAGGAGGTTAAAGGCACTGACTCTCCAAGCGGGGAGAGTGTTAGTAAAGCATCTGGAATGGTGAACCCGAGGACCAGGATACGAAAACTGAGATGCATTTTAAATCGTTTCCCAATCACACGGTGGACGATACTCTGGGTTTCCCATGCATGTTTTAGCTGGAGGAAGAATCCCTTGAACCTGGAGAGTTGGGACCCATGGAATGGGTACCATGCAGTATGACTTCAAAGGGTCTGCATTTGCTCACCGAAACTCACCAATGCTATCAGCCTGAAGTGTCCAGCCTTATGTCTCAACCAGCTCTGGGTGTAGATGTGGTCAATCCCGGTTGCATCACATGCCCTGAGTGAATTATTTAAGAATTGCTCTCTATTTCACTGTCTTTGTGTTTTGTTTTCGAAATTTATTTTGATAATGGGATTTATCGGATTTTCACTGCTGCGTTTCGGCCGCTGTACACACGCTTGATTCCCTTTCGGAGACATATATATCCATGGGTTTTAAGATTCTTCCTAGTCAAGTATATTCCTAGGCGTTGAATATGTGGTGTTGGGTCCATTTCGTTGAGCAAGGAGTAGGTCTTGTCTATTACATATTTGGCTTATGGAAAGTTATCTGTGCTAATTTCAGTCTCTGATTTTATGCAGCACACCAAGGCGCCTTTCCCCATAAGCAAGCACTATTTGGTTTTCTAAATTTGCGACCCTGTTCTGTTTTGTAATTCAGTTCATGTGTAGTCAAGTTTACATTCCGTGTATTAGTGATATCTTATGATGTTTCTTTTTCTGTGTGATGTAGTTCACGTTGAATCACCGTACCGGCATCCTCTCACTATGCTGCTACGGGCCTGATGACACAGATTTCATTGCTGAGTGATACTGCATTGCACGTACGTGCCACAACTTCTTTATCCATATTTTGCTTTCTGGGATATTTACCTGGTACTGTAGACGAGCTTCTTGGGAACACAGCCGTCCCAAACTTTGGGGTGGCTCTCTGTTTTTGATTTTAATTTCCCTAAGGAATAAGACCATAAGTGCAATTGCCATAGGCTGTGTTGCTTTATTTCTTACGTGTTTCAGGAAACACCATACACTTCTCCAGGGTGGCTGTTGGCAATTTACATCCTGCCAATCAGCATAACAAGGCTCCCTGTTCTCCATATCTTGTGCTACCTTTCTGGATTTTACACTTTTATCAGATGGCCCTTTTGCCCGGGGGGCAGTGAGACTTACTTGTAGTGCAGATTTCTTTTACAGGCTTGCTTGGTTGGCCAAAAAGGGCGTATGCGTTTTTTCCTGAATATATTCAGGAAAAAACGCATACGCCCTTTTTGGCCACGTGCATCATTGTCGAAGTTCTGCCTCTTTTCCTATGCTTTCAGGGCAATTCCAGTCTACCCCCTGCAATCGTTTTCCTGAAATTCTGCCCCTCATTCAAGTCCCCTTCGCAGGCTTACTTCAATATATTTTTGGAGGATAGCTGTCATTTATAACTCTGCAGGTTTGTGAATTACAGTGCTCCTGAGCTCCTTTCTTCAACTCGCTTTCTTGTGAGCTGGGCACAAAACCGCAGGATTGCTTCAGGCCCTAATCTGTTTCCGGCAGGGCATGCTGAGCCTTTGGTTAATTCCTCTTCCTGGTGGGAAATTAGCGTTACATTTGCCCGTGCAGACACCTACAGCTAGTCTCTCATTGGTTCTCCCTATTCCTGTTCATCTTGCACAGAAATTGCAAGCTGTGCCAAACAGGAGGTTAAAGGCACTGACTCTCCAAGCAGGGAGAGTGTTAGTAAAGCATCTGGAATGGTGAACCCGAGGACCAGGATACGAAAACTGAGATGCATTTTAAATCGTTTCCCAATCACACGGTGGACCATACTGTGGGTTTCCCATGCATGTTTTAGCTGGAGGAAGAATCCCTTGAACGTGAAGAGTTGGGACCAATGGAATAGGTACCATGCAGTATGACTTCAAAGGGTCTGCATTTGCTCACCGAAACTCACCAATGCTATCAGCCTGAAGTGTTCAGCCTTATGTCTCAACCAGCTCTGGGTGTAGATGTGTTAAATCCCGGTTGCATCACATGCCCTGAGTGAATTATTTAAGAATTGCTCTCTATTTCACTGTCTTTGTGTTTTGTTTTTGAAATTTATTTTGATAATGGGATTTATCGGATTTTCACTGTTGCGTTTATGCCGCTGTACACACGCTTGATTCTCTTACGGAGACATATATATCCATGGGTTTTAAGATTCTTCCTAGACAGGTATATTCCTAGGCGTTGAATATGTGGTGTTGAGTCCATTTCGTTGAGCAAGGAGTAGGTCTTGTCTATTACATATTTGGCTTATGGAATGTTATCTGTGCTAATTTCAGTCTCTGGTTTTATGCAGCACACCAACGCACCTTTCTCCATAAGCAAGCACTAGTTGGTTTTCTAAATTTGAGACCCTGTTCTGTTTTGTAATTCAGTACATGTGTAGTCAAGTTTACATTCCGTGTATTAGTGATATCTTATGATGTTTCTTTTTCTGTGTGACGTAGTTCACGTAGAATCACCGTACCTGCATCCACTCACTATGCCGCTACCGGCCTGATGACACAGATTTCATTGCTGAGAGATATTACATTGCACGTACGTGCCACAACTTCTTTATCCATTTTTTGCTTTTTGGGATATTTACCTGGTACTGTAGACGAGCTTCTTGGGAACACAGCCGTCCCAAACTTTGGGGTGGCTCTCTGTTTTTGATTTTAATTTCCCTAAGCAATAGGACCATAAATGCAATTGCCATAGGCTGTGTTGCTTTATTTCTTACGTGTTTCAGGAAACACCATACACTTCTCCAGGGTGGCTGTTCACAGTTTACATCCTGCCAATCAGCATAACAAGGCTCCCTGTTCTCCATATCCTGTCCTACCTTTCTGGATTTTACACTTTTTTCAGATGGCCCTTTTGCCCGGGGGGCAGTGAGACTTCTTTGTAGTGCACATTTCCTTTACAGGCTTGCTTGGTTGGCCAAACAGTCCGTATGCGTTTTTTCCTGAATGTATTCAGGAAAAAACGCATACGCACTTTTTGGCCAAGTGCATCATTGTCGACGTTGTGCCTCTTTTCCTATGCTTTCAGGGCAATTCCAGTCTACCCCCTGCCATCGTTTTCCTGAAATTCTGCCCCGCTTTCAAGTCCCCTTCGCAGGCTTACTTCAATATACTTTTGGAAGATAGCTGTCATTTATAACTCTGCAGGTTTGTGAATTACAGTGCCCCTGAGCTCCTTTCCTCAACTCGCTTTCTTGTGAGCTGGGCACAAAACCGCAGGATTGCTTCAGGCCCTAATCTGTTTCCAGCAGGGCACACTGAGCCTTTGTTTAATTCCTCTTCCTGGTGGGCAATGTGCCTTACATTTGCCCGTGCAGACACCTACAGCTAGTCTCTCATTGGTTCTCCCTATTCCTGTTCATCTTGCACAGAAATTGCAAGCTGTGCCAAAGAGGAGGTTAAAGGCACTTACTCTCCAAGCGGGGAGAGTGTTAGTAAAGCATCTGGAATGGTGAACCCGAGGACCAGGATACGAAAACTGAGATGCATTTTAAATCGTTTCCCAATCACACGGTGGACGATACTCTGGGTTTCCCATGCATGTTTTAGCTGGAGGAAAAATCCCTTGAACCTGGAGAGTTGGGACCCATGGAATGGGTACCATGCAGTATGACTTCAAAGGGTCTGCATTTGCTCACCGAAACTCACCAATGCTATCAGCCTGAAGAGTCCAGCCTTATGTCTCAACCAGCTCTGGGTGTAGATGTGGTCAATCCCGGTTGCATCACATGCCCTGAGTGAATTATTTAAGAATTGCTCTCTATTTCACTGTCTTTGTGTTTTGTTTTCGAAATTTATTTTGATAATGGGATTTATCGGATTTTCACTGCTGCGTTTCGGCCGCTGTACACACGCTTGATTCTCTTACGGAGACATATATTTCCATGGGTTTTAAGATTCTTCCTAGTCAGGTATATTCTTAGGCGTTGAATATGTGGTGTTGGGTCCATTTCGTTGAGCAAGGAGTAGGTCTTGTCTATTACATATTTGGCTTATGGAAAGTTATCTGTGCTAATTTCAGTCTCTGGTTTTATGCAGCACCCCAAGGCACCTTTCCCCAAAAGCAAGCACTAGTTGGTTTTCTAAATTTGAGACCCTGTTCTGTTTTGTAATTCAGTTCATGTGTAGTCAAGTTTACATTACGTGTATTAGTGATATCTTATGATGTTTCTTTTTCTGTGTGACGGAGTTCACGTAGAATCACCGTACCTGCATCCACTCCCTATGCCGCTACGGGCCTGATGACACAGATTTCATTGCTGAGTGATACTGCATTGAACGTACGTGCCACAACTTCTTTATCCATTTTTTGCTTTCTGGGATATTTACCTGATACTGTAGACGAGTTTCTTGTGAACACAGCCGTCCCAAATATTGGGGTGGCTGTCGTTTTTGATTTTAATTTCCGTAAGGAATAGGACCATAAGTGGAAGTGCAATAGGCTGTGTTGCTTTGTTTCTTACGTGTTTCAGGAAACACCATACACTTCTCCAGGGTGGCTGTTCACAATTTACATCCTGCCAATCAGCATAACAAGGCTCCCTGTTCTCCATATCCTGTCCTACCTTTCTGGATTTTACACTTTTTTCAGATGGCCCTTTTGCCCGGGGGGCAGTGAGATTTCATTGTAGTGCAGATTTCCTTTACAGGCTTGCTTGGTTGGCCAAAATGGGCGTATGCGTTTTTTCCTGAATATATTCAGGGAAAAACGCATACGCCGTTTTTGGCCAAGTGCATCATTGTCGACGTTCTGCCTCTTTTCCTATGCTTTCAGGGCAATTCCATTCTACCCCCTGCAATCTTTTTCCTGAAATTCTGCCCCGCTTTCAAGTCCCCTTCGCAGGCTTACTTCAGTATACTTTTGGAGGATAGCTGTCATTTATAACTCTGCAGGTTTGTGAATTACAGTGCCCCTGAGCTCCTTTCTTCAACTCGCTTTCTTGTGAGCTGGACACAAAACCGCAGGATTGCTTCAGGCCCTAATCTGTTTCCGGCAGGGCACTCAGAGCCTTTGGTTAATTCCTCTTCCTGGTGGGAAATGAGAGTTACATTAGCCCGTGCAGAAACCTATAGCTAGTCTCTCATTGGTTCTCCCTATTCCTGTTCATCTTGCACAGAAATTGCAAGCTGTGCCAAAGAGGAGGTTAAAGGCACTGAATCTCCCAGCGGGGAGAGTGTTAGTAAAGCATCTGGAATGGTGAACCCGAGGACCAGGATACGAAAACTCAGATGCATTTTATTTCGTTTCCCAATCACACAGTGGATGATACTGTGGGTTTCCCATGCATGTTTTAGCTGGAGGAAGAATGCCTTGAACCTGGAGAGTTGGGACCCATGGAATAGGTACCATGCAGTATGATTTCAAAGGGTCTGCATTTGCTCACCATAACCCACCAGTGCTATCAGCCTGATGTGTCCAGCCTTATGTCTCAACCAGCTCTGGGTGTAGATGTGGTCAATCACGGTTGCATCACATGCCCTGAGTGAATTATTTAAGAATTGCTCTCTATTTCACTGTCTTTGTGTTTTGTTTTTGAAATTTATTTTGATAATGGGATTTATCGGATTATCACTGCTGCGTTTATGCCGCTGTACACACGCTTGATTCTCTTACGGAGACATATAAATCCATGGGATTTAAGATTCTTCCTAGTCAGGTATATTCCTAGGCGTTGAATATGTGGTGTTGAGTCCATTTCGTTGAGCAAGGAGTAGGTCTTGTCTATTACATATTTAGCTTATGGAATGTTATCTGTGCTAATTTCAGTCTCTGGTTTTATGTAGCACCCCAAGGCACCTTTCCCCATAAGCAAGCACTAGTTGGTTTTCTAAATTTGTGACCCAGTTCTGTTTTGTAATTCAGTTCATGTGTGGTCAAGTTTACATTCCGTGTATTAGTGATATCTTATGATGTTTCTTTTTCTGTGTGACGTAGTTCACGTAAAATCACCGTACCTACATCCACTCACTATGCCGCTACGGGCCTGATGACACAGATTTCATTGCTGAGTGATATTGCAATGTACGTACGTACCACAACTTCTTTAACCATTTTTTGCTTTCTGGGATATTTACCTGATACTGTAGACGACCTTCTTGTTAACACAGCCGTCCCAAATATTGGTGTGGCTGTCTGTTTTTGATTTCAATTTCCGTAAGGAATAGGACCATAAGTGGAAGTGCAATAGGCTGTGTTGCTTTGTTTCTTACGTGTTTCAGGAAACACCATACACTTCTCCAGGGTGGCTGTTCACAATTTACTTCCTGCCAATCAGCATAACAAGGCTCCCTGTTCTCCATATCCTGTCCTACCTTTCTGGATTTTACACTTTTTTCAGATGGGCCTTTTGCCCGAGGGGCAGTGAGATTTCATTGTAGTGCAGATTTCCTTTACAGGCTTGCTTGGTTGGCCAAAAAGGGCGTATGCGTTTTTTCCTGAATATATTCAGGGAAAAACGCATACGCCCTTTTTGGCCAAGTGCATCATTGTCGACATTCTGCCTCTTTTCCTATGCTTTCAGGGCAATTCCAGTCTACCCCCTGCAATCGTTTTCCTGAAATTCTGCCCCGCTTTCAAGTCCCCTTTGCAGGCTTACTTCAGTATACTTTTGGAGGATAGCTGTCATTTATAACTCTGCAGGTTTGTGAATTACAGTGCCGCTGAGCTCCTTTCTTCAACTCGCTTTCTTGTGAGCTGGGCACAAAACCGCAGGATTGCTTCAGGAGCTAATCTCTTTCCGGCAGGGCATGCTGAGCCTTTGGTTAATTCCTCTTCCTGGTGGGAAATGAGTGTTACATTTGCCCGTGCAGACACCTATAGCTAGTCTCTCATTGGTTCTCCCTTTTCCTGTTCATCTTGCACAGAAATTGCAAGCTTTGCCAAACAGGAGGTTAAAGGCACTGAATCTCCCAGCGGGGAGAGTGTTAGTAAAGCATCTGGAATGGTGAACCCGAGGACCAGGATACGAAAACTCAGATGCATTTTAATTCGTTTCCCAATCACACGGTGGACCATACTCTTGGTTTCCCATGCATGTTTTAGCTGGAGGAAGAATCCCTTGAACCTGGAGAGTTGGGACCCATGGAATAGGTACCATGCAGTATGATTTCAAAGGGTCTGCATTTGCTCACCGTAACTCACCAATGCTATCAGCCTGAAGTGTACAGCCTTATGTCTCAACCAGCTCTGGGTGTAGATATGGTCAATCCCGGTTGCATCACATGCC
Organism: Phocoena phocoena; assembly: GCF_963924675.1. NCBI lineage: Eukaryota > Metazoa > Chordata > Mammalia > Artiodactyla > Phocoenidae > Phocoena > Phocoena phocoena. Next base: position 546,853 of record NW_027077693.1, on the reverse strand, counting down.
CTGAGCGAATTATTTAAGAATTGCTCTCTATTTCACTGTCTTTGTGTTTTGTTTTCGAAATTAATTTGATAATGGGATTTATCCGATTTTCACTTCTGCGTTTCGGCCACTGTACACATGCTTGATTTTCTTACGGAGACATATATATCCATGGGTATTAAGATTCTTCCTAGTCAGGTATATTCCTAGGCATTGAATATGTGGTGTTGGTTCCATTTCATTGAGCAAGGAGTAGGTCTTGTCTATTACATATTTGGCTTATGGAATGTTATCTGTGCTAATTTCAGTCTCTGGTTTTATGCAGCACCCCAAGGCACCTTTCCCCATAAGCAAGCACTAGTTGGTTTTCTAAATTTGCGACCCTGTTCTGTTTTGTAATTCAGTTCATGTGTAGTCAAGTTTACATTCCGTGTATTAGTGATATCTTATGATGTTTCTTTTTCTGTGTGACGTAGTTCACGTAGAGTCACCGTACCTGCATCCACTCACTATGCCGCTACGGGCCTGATGACACAGATTTCATTGCTGAGTGATATTGCATTGCACGTACGTGCCACAACTTCTTTAACCATTTTTTGCTTTCTGGGATATTTACCTGGTACTGTCGACGAGCTTCTTGGGAACACAGCCGTCCCAAACTTTGGGGTGGCTCTCTGTTTTTGATTTTAATTTCCCTAAGCAATAAGACCATAAGTGCAATTGCCATAGGCTGTGTTGCTTTATTTCTTACGTGTTTCAGGAAACACCATACACTTCTCCAGGGTGGCTGTTGGCAATTTACATCCTGCCAATCAGCATAACAAGGCTCCCTGTTCTCCATATCCTGTCCTACCTTTCTGGATTTTACACTTTTTTCAGAAGGCCCTTTTGCCCGGGGGGGCAGTGAGATTTCATTGTAGTGCAGATTTCCTTTACAGGCTTGCTTGGTTGGCCAAAAAGTGCGTATGCGTTTTTTCCTGAATATATATATTCAGGAAAAAACGCATACGCACTTTTTGGCCAAGTGCATCATTGTCCTCGTTCTGCCTGTTTTCCTATGTTTTAAATGCAACTCCAGTCTTCCTCCCAGATTGGTTTCCTGCAATTCTGCCTCACTTTCAAGTCCTCTTCGCAGCCTTACTTCAATATAATTTTGGATGATTGCTGTCACTTATAACTGTGCAGGTTTGTGAATTACAGTGCCCCTGAGCTCCTTTCTCCAACTCGCTTTCTTGTGAGCTGACTGCAAAACCGCAAGATAGCTTCAGACCCTAATCTGGTTCCGGCAGTGTATGCTGAGCATTTGGTTAATTCATCTTCCTGTTGGGAAATGAGACTTAAATTTGCCCTTCCAAACATCTACAGCTACTTTCTCATTGGTTCTCCCTATTCCTGTTCATCTTCCGCAGAAATTGCAAACTGGGCCAAACAGGAGGTTAAAGGCACCGACTCACCTAGTTGGGTGAGTGTTAGTAAAGCATCTGGAATGCCGAGCCCGAGTACAAGGGAATGAAATTTGAGATGCCTTTAAAAACGTTTCTAGATCACACAGTGGACAATATTCTGGGCTCCCCGTGCATTTTTTAGCTGAAAGAAGAATCCATTTAACCTGGACAGTTGGGACTCATGGAATAGGTACCATGCAGTATGACTTCAAAGGGTCTGCTTTTGCTCACCGAACCTCAACAAACCAATGAGCCCAAGTGTTCTGCCTTATGTCTCACCCAGCTCTAGGTGTAGATGTGCTGAATCCAGGTTGCATCACTAGCCCTGATTGAAATATTTAAGAATTGTTCTGTATTTCTCTGTTATTGTGGTTTTTCTTGAAATTTATATTGATAATGGGATTTAGATGATTTTCACTGCTGCGTTTATGCTGCTGTACACACGCTTGATTCTCTTACGGGGACATATAAATCCATCGGTTTTTAGATTCTTACTAGTCAGGTATATTCCTAGGTCTTGAATATGGGGTGTCAAGTCCATTTCGTTGAGCAAGGAGTAGGTCTATTCTATTACATATTTGTTTTAGGAACGGTATGTGTGCTAATTTCAGTCTCTGGTTTTATGCAGCAGCCCAACCCACCTTTCCCATTAAGCAAGCATAAGTAGGTTTTCTAAATTTGAGACCCTGTTCTGTTTTGTAATTCAGTTCATGTGTAGCCAAGATTAAGTTCCGTGTATTAGTGACATCTTATGATGTTTCTTTTTCTGTGTGACTTATTTCACTTAGAATCATCATACCTGAATCCACTCATTATGTTGCTTTGGACCTGAAGACATAGATTTCATTGCTGAGTGATATTCAGTTGTAGGTAAGTACCACTAATTCTTTATCCAAATTTCACTTTCTGGGATATTTAACTTGTATCATAGACGAGGTTCTTGTAAAAGGAGCCATCCCAAACTTTGGCATAGATGTGTCTTTTTGATTTCATTTCCCTAAGGTAAAGAACCATAAGAGGAAGTGCTCTGGGTTGGGGTTAGGTTTAGGGTTTGGGGATGGGGATGGTTTAAGGTACAGGTTATATTACTACAACAATTTAGGGTGAGCATAGGTGTGAGGGTACGGATTAGTGTTAGTGTATGGATTAACATTAGGAGACAGGTTAAGGTAAGGCTTCACGTAAGGTTTAGGGTTAGGGTTAATGGACAGGGACGGATTCGGGTAAAGGTTAGGGTACGAAAACGGTTTAGGGTGAGCATACGTGTTACGGTAATGGTTAGTGTCACCGTATGGGCTAGGAATAGGGGACGGGTTAGGGTAAGTCTTCGCATAAGTGTTAGGGGTAGGGTTAGGGGAAGGGGATGGTTTAGGGTACATGTTAGGGTATGACAATGGTTTAGGGGAGCGTACGTGTTTGGGTATGGTTTAGTGTAAGTGAACTGGTTAGGAATAGGGGATGCGTTAGGGTTCGGCTTTGGGTAAGGGTTAGGTTTAGGGTTAGGCTCAGGGGACGGGTAAGGTTTAGGGTGAGCGTATGTATTAGAGTACGAGATAGTGTTAGTGTACGGGTTAGGGTTAGGGGAAGGGTTAGGGTAAGGTTTAGTGTAAGGGTTAGTTTTAGCATTTGGGTTAGGGGACGGGAATGGTTTAGTGTACAGGTTAGGTACGACAACATTTTTGGGTGAGCGTAACAGTTAGGGTACGTATTAGTGTTAGCGTACGGTTTAGGGTTAGATGACGTGTTAGGGTAAGGCTTCGGGTAAGGGTTAGTGTTAAGTTTAGGGTTAGGGTATGGGGAAGGTTTAGGATACAGGTTGGGGTACGACAACTAATTAAGTAGAACATATATGTTAGGGGATGGGTTCATGTTAGTGTATGGGTTAGGATTAGTGGACGGGTTAGTGTAATGCTTTGGGAAAGGGTTAGGTTTAGAGTTAGGGTTAGGGCACAGGGATGGTTTACAGTTCAGATCATGGTAGGACAATGGTTTAGGGTCTGCGTATGTGTTAGGGTATTGGTTAGGGTTAGCGTACAGTTTAGGATTAGGGGATGGGTTAGGGTAAGGCTTCAGGTAAGGGTTAGGGGTAGGGTTAGGGGATGGAGACAGGGACGGTTTAGGGTACAGGTTAGTGTAAGACAAAGGTTTAGGGTGAGCATAGCAGTTAGAGTAAGAGTTAGTGTTAGCGTACGGGTTTAGATTAGGGGACGGGTTACTGTAAGGTTTAGGGAAAGTGTTAGGGTTAGGGGATGGGGACGGTTTAGGGTACAGTGTAGGGTAAAACAAGAGTTTTGGTTGAGCGTACATTTTAGGCTATGGGTTAGTGTTAGCGTATGGGTTAAGATTAGAGGACGTGTTAGGGTAAGGTTTCGGATAAGAGTTAGGGTTAAGGTTAGGGGATGGGGACGGTTTTTGTTACAGGTTAGGGTATGTCAACGGTTTAGGGTGAGTGTACATGATAGGGTATGGGTTAGCGTTAGCGTACAGTTTCGGATTATGGGACGGGTTAAGGTAAGACTTCGGGTAAGGGTAAGATTTAGGGTTCGGGTTGGGGGACGGGGACGGTTTAGGGTACAGTTTAGTGTATGACAACAGTTTAGGTTGACTACACGTGTTAAGGTATGGGTTAGTGTTTGCAAACGGGTTAGGATTACGGGAGGTGTTAGGGTAAGGCTTCGGCTAAGGCTTAAGTTTAGGTTTAGGGGATGGGGACGTTTTAGGGTACAGGATAGGGTACGACAATTGTTTAGTGTGAGTGTACATGTTAGGATACAGGTTAGTGATAGCGTACGGGTTAGGATTACCGATGGGTTAGCGTAAGGCTTTGGGTAAGGGTTCGGGTTAGGGTTAAGGTTAGGGGATGGGGACAGTTTAGGGTACAATTTAAGGTACGACAACGGTATAGGGTGAGCGTAAGTGTTAGGGTACATGTTAGTGTTAGTTTACGGGTTAGGATTAGGGGAAGGGTTAGTATAAGGTTTCGGGAAACGGTTTGAGGTTGGGGACAATGACGATTTATGGTACAGGTTAGGGTATGACAATGATTTAGGGTGAGCGTACGTGTTAGGTTATGGGTTAGTATTAGCGTACGGGTTAGGATTAAGGGACGGGTTAGGGTAAAGCTTCACGTAAGGGTTAGGTTTAGGTTTAGGTTTAGGGTTATTGTTAGGGGACTGGGACCATTTAGGATACAGGTTAGGGAATGACAAAAGTTTAGGGTGAGCGTATGTTTTAGGGTACATGTTAGTGCTACCATAAGGGTTAGGATTAGTGTAAGGTTTAGAGACATGATTCGGGTATGTGTTAGTGTTAGGGAACAGGGACAGGGACGGTTTAGGGTACAGGTTAGGGTACGACAACAGTTTAGGGTGAGCATACATGTTAGGGCACAGGTTAGTGTTAGCATATGGGTTAGAATTAGGGGACTGGTTAGGGTAAGGCTTAGGGTAAGGGTTAGGGTTAGGGTTAGGGTTAGGAGATGGAGACGGTTCAAGGTACAGGTTAGGGTACCACAATGTGTTAGTGTGAGAATACATGTTAGGGTAAGGTTTAGTGTTAGTGTATGGTCCATGATTAGTGGAAGGGATAGGGTAAGACGTCGGGTTAGGGTTAGGGTTAGGGGATGGGAACGGTTTAGGGTATAGGTTAGAATACGACAGCAGTTTAGGTTGAGTGTACATGTTAGGGTATGTGTTAGTGCTAGCATACGGTTTAGGATTAGGGGACAGTTTAGACTAAGGCTTCGGGTAATGATTAGGTTTATGGTTAGGGTTAGGGATTAGGTTAGTGAATGGGAACGGTTTAGGGTACAATTTAGTGTACGACAACGATTTAAGGTGAGCGTAGGTGTAAGGGTATGGGTTAGTGTTGGCGTACGGATTAGGATTAGGGGACGGGTTAGGATAAGGCTTCGGGTAAGGGTTAGGGTTATGGTTAATGTTAGGGGACAGGGCCAGGGACGATTTAAGGTACAGGTTTGGGGAAGACAATGGTTTAGGGTGAGTGTACATGTTAGGGTATGTGTTAGTGTTAGCGTACCAGTTAGGCTTAGGTGACGGGTTAGGGTAAGGCTTCGGATAAGGGTTAGGGTTAGGGTTATGGGACAGGGACTGTTTAGGTACAGGTTAGTGTATGACAACGGTTTTCATTGAGCATACAAGTTAGGGTAGGTGTAAATGTTAGCATACGGGTTAGGATTAGGGGACGGGTTAGGGTAACTTTTCCGGTAAGGATTAGGGTTAGGGTTAGGGGACAGGGAAGGTTTAGAGTACAGGTTAGTGTACGACAACGGTTTAGTGTGATCGTACGAGTTAGGGTATGGGTTAGTGTTAGCGCACGGTTTAGGATTAGGGGATGTGTTAGGGTAAGGCTTCAGGTAAGTGTTAGAGTTAGGGTTAGTGGATGAGGACGTGTTAGGGTACAGGTTAGGGTACGACAATGCTTTAGGGTGAGCGTACATGATAGGGTACTGGTCAGTGTTAGCATTTGGGTTAGGATTAGGGGACAGGTTAGTGTAAGGCTTCGTGTAAGTGTTAGGGTGAGGGATAGGGTTGGGGAAAGGGACGGTTTAGGGTACAGATTAGGGTACGACAGCGATTTAGGGAGAGCCTACGTGTTAGGGTACAGTTTAGTGTTAGCGTATGGGTTAGGATTTGGGGATGGTTTAGGGACAGGCATCTGTAAAGATTTAGGTTTAGCATTATGGGACGGGGACGGTTTAGGGAAAAGGTTAGGATACCACAGCGGTTTAGGGTGAGCGTAGGTGTTAGGGTACGGGTTAGTGTTAGCGTATGGATTAGGTATAGGGGACGTGTTAGGGTAAGGCTTTGGGTAAGGGTTAGGGTTAGGGTTAGGGTTAGGGGAAAGGGACGGTTTAGGGGACAGGTTAGGTTACGACAACGGTTTAGGGTGAGCGTACGTGTTAAGGTATGGGTTAGTGTTAGCGTACTGTTTAGAATTAGGGGACGGGTTACGGAAAGGTTTCGGGAAAGGGTTAGGGTTAGGGTTAGGGGATGGGGACGGTTGAGGGGACAGGTTTGGGTACGACAATGATTTAGGGTGAGTGTACGTGTTAGGGTATGGGTTAGTGATAGCCTACGGGTTAGGATTAAGGGTCGGGTTATGGTAAGGCTTCGAGTAAGGTTTAGGGTTAAGATTAGGGGACGGGGACGGTTTAGGGGACAGGTTCGGTTACGACAACGGTTTAGGGTGAGCGTACGTGTCAGGGTACGGGTTAGTGTTAGCATACGGGTTAGGATTAGGGGACGGGTTACGGTAAGGCTTCGCGTAAGGGTTAGGTTTAGGGTTAGGGTTAGGGTTAGGGGAGGGGGACGGTTTAGGGGACAGGTTAGGGTACGACAACGGCATAGGGTGAGTGTACATGTTAGGGTATGGGTTAGTGTTAGCGTATGGGTTAGCATTAGGGGACGGGTTAGGGTAAGGCTTCGGGTAAGGGTTAAGTTTAGGGTTAGGGTTAGGGTTAGGGGACGGGCACGGGGACGGTTTATGGTATAGGTTAGGGTTAGGGTTAGGGTTAGGGGACGGGGACGGTTGAGGGGACCGGTTAGAGTTCGACAACTCTTTAGGGTGAGCGTATGTGTTAGGGTACGGGTTAGTGTTAGCGTACGGGTTCGTATTAGGTGACCGGTCAGGGTAAGGCTTCGGGTAAGGGTTAGGGTTAGGGAAAGGGTTAGTGTTAGGGTTAGGGGACGGGGACGGTTTAGGGGAAAGGTTAGGATACGACAACGGTTTAGGGTGAGCGTACGTGTTAGGGTACGGGTTAGTGTTAGCGTACGGCTTAGGATTAGGAGACGGGTTTGGGTAAGGCTTCGGGTAAGGGTTATGGTTAGGGTTATGGTTAGGGTTAGGATTAGGGGAAGGGGACGGTTTAGGGGACAGGTTAGAGTATGACAGAGGGTTAGGGTGAGCGTACGAGTTAGGGTATGGGTTAGTGTTAGCGTACGGTTTAGGATTATGGTACGGGTTAGTGTAAGGCTTCGGGTAAGTGTTAGCGTTAGGTTTAGTCTTAGGGTTAGGGGTCGGGGATGGGGACAGTTTAGGGGACTGGTTAGGATTAGGGTTAGGGTTAGGGTTAGGGGACGGGGACGGTGTAGGGGACAGGTTAGGGTTCGACAACGGTTTAGGGTGAGCGTAGGTTTTAGGGTACGGTTTAGTGTTAGCGTACGGGTTAGGATTATCGACGGGTTAGGGTAAGGCTTCGGGTAAGTGTAGGGGTTAGGGTTAGTGTTAGGGATAGGGGACGGGGATGGGGAGGGTTTAGGGTACAGGTTAGGGTGCGACAACGGTTTAGGGTGAGCGTACGTGTTAGGGTACATGTTAGTGTTAGCCTAAGGGTTTGGATTAGGGGACGGGTTAGGGTAAGGCTTCAGGTAAGGTTACGGTTAGGATTAGGGTTAGGGTTAGGGGACGGGGACGGTTTAGGGGAGAGGTTAGTGTACGACAGCGGTTTAGGGTGAGCGTACGTGTTAGGGTACGGGTTACTGTTAGCGTACGTGTTAGGATTAGGGGACGTGTTAGTGTAAGGCTTCGGGTAAGGGTTAGGGTTAGGGTTAGGGGACGGGAACGGGGACGGTTTAGGGGACAGGTTATTGTACGACAACGGTTTAGGGTGAGCGTATGTGTTAGGGTACGGGTTAGTGTTAGCGTACGGGTTAGGATTAGGGGACGTCTTAGGGTAAGGCTTCGGGAAAGGGTTAGGGTTAGAGTTAGGGTTAGGTTTAGGGGACGGGGACTGGGACGGTTTAGGGGACAGGTTAGGGTACGTCAACGGTTTAGGGTGATTGTACGTGTTAGGGTATGGGTTAGTGTTAGCGTACGGGTTAGGATTAGGGGACGGGTTAGGTTAAGGCTTGGGGTAAGGGTTAGGGTTAGTGATCGGGTTAGGGTTAGGGTTAGGGGACAGGGAAGGTTTAGGGGACAGGTTAGGATATGACAATGGTTTAGGGTGAGCGTACGTGTTAGGGTACGGGTTAATGTTAGCGTACGGCTTAGGATTATGGGACGGGTTAGGGTAAGGCTTCGGTTAAGGGTTAGGGTTAGGGTTAGGGGACGGGGACGGTTTAGGGGACAGGTTAGGGTACGACAACGGTTTAGGTTGAGCGTACATGTTACGGTATCGGTTAGTGTTAGCGTACGGGTTAGGATTAGGGGACGGGTTAGGGTAAGGCTTCGGGTAAGGGTTAGGGTTAGGGTTAGGGTTAGGGTTAGGGTTAGGGTTAGGAGACGGGGACGGTTTAGGGGACAGGTTAGTGTACTACTATGGTTTAGGGTGAGTGTACGTGTTAGGGTACGGGTTAGTGTTAGCGTACGGGTTAGGATTAGGGGACGGGTTAGGGTAAGGCTTCGGGTAAGGGTTAGGGTTAGGGTTAGGGTTAGGGTTAGGGGACGGGGACGGTTTAGGGGAAAGGTTAGGGTACGACAACGGTTTAGGGTGAGCGTACGTGTTAGGGTATGGGTTAGTATTAGTGTACGGGTTAGGATTAGGGTACGGGTTAGGGTAAGGCTTCGGGGAAGGGTTAGGGTTAGGGTTAGTATTAGGGTTAGGAGACGGGGATGGGGACGGTTTAGGGGACAGGTAAGTGTGCGACAATGGTTTAGGTTGAGCGTACGTGTTAGGGTATGGGTTAGTGTTAGCCTAAGTGTTTGGATTAGCGGACGGGTTAGGGTAAGGCTTTGGGTAAGGTTAGGGTTAGAGTTAGGGTTAGGGTTAGGGTACGGGGATGGTTTAGGGGACAGGTTAGGGTACGACAACGGTTTAGTGTGAGCGTACGTGTTAGGGTACGGGTTAGTGTGAGCGTACGGGTTAGGATTAGGGGACGGGTAAGGGTAAGGCTTCGGGTAAGGGTTAGGGTTAGGGTTACGTTTAGGGTTAGAGGTCGGGGACGGTTTAGGGGAGAGGTTAGGGTACGACAATGATTTAGGGTGAGCGTACGTGTTAGGGTACGGGTTAGTGTTAGCGTACGGGTTAGGATTAGGGGACGGGTTAGGGTAAGGCTTCGGGTAAGGGTTAGGGTTAGGGTAAGGGTTAGGGTTAATGTTAGGTGACGGGGACGGTTTAGGGGACAGGTTAGGGTACGACAACGGTTTACGGTGAGCGTACGTGTTAGGGTACGGGTTAGTGTTAGCGTATGGGTTAGGATTAGGGGACGGGTTAGGGTAAGGCTTTGGGTAAGGATTAGGGATAGGGTTAGGGGACGGGGACGGTATAGGGGACAGGTTAGGGTACAACAATGGTTTAGCGTGAGCGTACGTGTTAGGGTACGGGATAGTGTTAGTGTACGGGTTAGGATTAGGGGACGGGTTAGGGTAAGGCTTCGGGTAAGGGTTAGGGTTAGGGTTAGGGTTAGGGTTAGGTTTAGGGGACGGTGACGGTTTAGGGGACAGGTTAGGGTACGACAAAGGTTTAGGGTGAGCGTACGTGTTAGGGTACGGGTTAGTGTTAGCGTACGGGTTAGGATTAGGGGATGGGTTAGGGTAAGGCTTCGGGTAAGGGTTAGGGTTAGGGTAAGGGTTAGGGTTAGTGTTAGGTGACGGGGACGGTTTAGGGGACAGGTTAGGGTACGACAATGGTTTACGGTGAGCGTACGTGTTAGGGTACGGGTTAGTGTTAGCGTACGGGTTAGGATTAGTGGACGGGTTAGTGTAAGGCTTCGGGTAAGTGTTAGGGTTAGGGTTAGGGTACGGAGACAGTTTAGGGGACAGATTAGGGTACGACAATGGTTTAGGGTGAGCGTATGTGTTAGGGTACGGGATAGTGTTAGCGTACGGGTTAGGATTAGGGGACGGGTTAGGGTAAGGCTTCGGGTAAGGGTTAGAGTTAGGGTTAGGGTTAGGGTTAGGGTTAGGGGACGGGGACGGTTTAGGGGACAGGTTAGTGTACGACAACGGTTTAGGGTGAGCGTACGTGTTAGGGTACGGGATAGTGTTACCGTACGGGTTACGATTAGGGGACGGTTTAGGGTAAGGCTTCGGGTAAGGGTTAGGGTAAGGGTTAGGGTTAGGGTTAGGTTTAGGGGACGGGGACGATTTAGGGGACAGGTTAGGGTACGACAACGGTTTAGGGTGAGCGTACGTGTTAGGGTATGGTTTAGTGATAGCGTACGGGATAGGATTAGGGGACCGGTTAGGTTAAGGCTTGGGGTACGGGTTAGGATTAGGGTTAGGGTTAGGGTTAGGGTTAGGGGACGGTTTAGGGGACAGGTTAGTGTAGGACAACGGTTTAGGGTGAGCGTACGTGTTAGGGTACGGGTTAGTGTTAGCGTACGGGTTAGGATTAGGGGACGGGTTAGGGTAAGGCTTCGGGTAAGGGTAGGGGTTAGGGTTAATGTTAGGGTTAGGGGACGGGGATGGGGACGGTTTAGGGGACAGGTTAGGGTGCGACAACGGTTTAGGGTGAGCGTACGTGTTAGGGTACGGGTTAGTGTTAGCCTAAGGGTTTGGATTAGGGGACAGGTTAGGGTAAGGCTTCAGGTAAGGTTACGGTTAGGGTTAGGGTTAGGGTTAGGGTACGGGGACGGTTTAGGGGACAGGTTTGGGTACGACAACCGTTTATGGTGAGCGTACGTGTTAGGGTACGGGTTAGTGTTAGCGTACGGGTTAGTATTAGGTGACGGGTTATGGTAAGGCTTCGGGTAAGGGTTACGATTAGGGTTACGGTTAGGGTTAGGGTTAGGGGACGGGGACGGTTAAGGGGAGAGGTTAGTGTACGACAACGGTTTAGGGTGAGCGTACGAGTTAGGGTACGGGTTACTCTTAGCGTACGTGTTAGGATTAGGGGACGTGTTAGGGTAAGGCTTCGGGTAAGGGTTAGGGTTAGGGTAAGGGTTAGGGTTAGTGTTAGGTGACGGGGACGGTTTAGGGGACAGGTTAGGGTACGACAACGGTTTACGGTGAGCATACGTGTTAGGGTACGGGTTAGTGTTAGCGTACAGGTTAGGATTAGGGGACTGGTTAGTGTAAGGCTTCGGGTAAGGGTTAGGGTTAGGGTTAGGGGACGGGGACGGTTTAGGGGCAGGTTAGGTTACGACAACGGTTTAGGGTGAGCGTATGTGTTACGGTACGGGTTAGTGTTAGCGTACGAATTAGGATTAGGGGACGGGTTAGGGTAAGGCTTCGGGTAAGGGTTAGGGTTATGGTTAGGGTTAGGGGACGGGGACGGTGTACGGGACAGGTTAGGGTACGACAACGGTTTAGAGTGAGCGTACGTGTTAGGGTACGGGTTAGTGTTAGCGTACGGGTTAGTGTTAGGGGACGGGTTAGGGTAAGGCTTCGGGTAAGTGTTAGGGTTAAGTTTAGGGTTAGGGTTAGAGGACGGGGACGGTTTAGGGGAGAGGTGAGGTTAGGACAACGGTTTAGGGTGAGCGTACGTGTTAGGGTACGGGTTAGTGTTAGCGTACGTGTTAGGATTAGGGGATGGGTTAGGGTAAGGCTTCGGGTAAGGGTTAGGGTTAGGGATAGGGTTAGGGTTAGGGTTAGGGGACGGGGACGGTTTAGGGGACAGGCTAGGGTACGACAACGCTTTAGGTTGAGCGTATGTGTTAGGGTACGTGTTAGTGTTAGCGTACGGGTTAGAATTAGGGGACGGGTTAGGGTAAGGCTTCGGGTAAGGGTTATGTGTAGGGTTAGTTTTAGGGTTCGGGGACGGGGACGGGGACGGTTTAGGGGACAGGTTAGGGTACGACTACGGTTTAGGGTGAGCGTACGTGTTAGGGTACGGGTTAGTGTTAGCGTACGGGTTAGTATTAGGTAACGGGTTAGGGTAAGGCTTCGGGTAAGGTTTAGGGTTAGGGTTAGGGTTAGGGATTGGGTTAAGGAACGGGGACGGTTTAGGGGACAGGTTAGGGTACGAAAAATGGTTTAGTGTGAGCGTACGTGTTAGGGTACGGGTTAGTGTTAGCGTACGGGTTAGGATTAGGGGACGGGTTAGGGTAAGGCTTCGGGTAAGATTTAGGGTTAGGGTTAGGGTTAGGGTTAGGGTTAGGGGACGGGGACGGTTTAGGGGACAGGTTAGTGTACGACAACGATTTAGGGTGAGTGTACGTGTTAGGGTACGGTTTAGTGTTAGCGTACGGGTTAGGATTATGGGATGGGTAAGTGTAAGGCTTCGGGTAAGGGTTAGGGTTAGGGTTAGGGGACGGGGACGGGGACGGTTTAGGGGACAGGTTAGGGTACGACAACGGTTTAGGGTGAGCGTACGTGTTAGGGTACGGGTTAGTGTTCGCGTACGTGTTAGGATTAGGGAACGGATTAGGGTAAGGCTTCGGGTAAGGGTTAGGTTTAGGGTTAGGGATAGGGTTAGGGTTAGGGGACGGGGACGGTATGGGGACAGGTTATTGTACGACAACGGTTTAGGGTGAGCGTACGTATTAGGGTACGGGTTAGTGTTAGCGTACGGGTTAGGATTAGGGGACGGGTTAGGGTAAGGCTTCGGGTAAGGGTTAGGTTTAGGGTTAGGGTTAGGGTTAGGGGACGGAGACGGTTTAGGGGACAGGTTAGGGTACGACAACGGTTTAGTGTGAGCGTATGTGTTAGGGTACGGGTTAGTGTTAGCGTACGGGTTAGGATTAGTGGACGGTTTAGGGTAACGCTTACCGTAAGGGTTAGGGTTAGGGTTAGGGGACGGGGACGGGGACGGTTTAGCGGACAGGTTAGGGCACGACAATGGTTTAGGGTGAGCGTACGTGTTAGGGTACGTTTTAGTGTTAGCGTATGGGTTAGGATTAGGGGACGGGTAAGGGTAAGGCTTCGGGTAAGGGTTAAGGTTAGGGTTAGAGTTAGGGTTAGGGTTAGGGGACTGGGACGGTTTACGGGACAGGTTAGGGTACCACAACGGTTTAGGGTGAGCGTACGTGTTAGGGTACGGGTTAGTGTTAGCGTACGGGTTAGGAATGGGGAAGGGTGAGGGTAAGGATTCGGGTAAGGATTAGGGTTAAGGTTAGGGTTAGGGTTAGTGTTAGGGGACTGGGACGGTTTAGGGGACAGGTTAGGGTACGACAACAGTATATGGTGGGCGTACGTGTTAGGCTACTGGTTAGTGTTAGCGTACTGGTTAGGATTACGGGACGAGTTGGCGTAAGGCTTCAGGTAAGTATTAGGGTCAGGTTTAGGGTTAGGGTTAGTGTTAGGGGACGGGGATGGTTTAGGGGACAGGTTAGGGTACGAAAACGGTTTAGGGTGAGCGTACGTGTTAGGGTAGGGGTTAGTGTTAGCGTACGGGTTAGGATTAAGGGACGGGTTAGGTTAAGGCTTCAGGTAAGGGTTAGGGTTAGGGTTAGGGTTAGAGTTAGGGGACGGCGACGGTTTAGGGGACAGGTTAGGGTACGACAACTGTTTAGGGTGAGTGTACGTGTTAGGGTACGGGTTAGTGTTAGCGTAAGGGTTAGGAATACGGGACGGGTTAGGGTAAGGCTTCGAGTAAGGGTTAGGTTTAGGTTTAGGGTTAGTGTTAGGGTTAGGGGACGGGGAAGGTTTAGGGGACAGGTTAGTGTACGACAAAGGTTTAGGCTGAGCGTACGTGTTAGGGTACGGGTTAGTGTTAGCGTACGGGTTAGGTTTAGGGGACGGTTTAGGGTAAGGCTTCGGATAAGGGTTAGGGTTAGGGTTAGGATTAGGGTTAGTGTTAGGGGACGGGGATGGTTTAGGGGACAGGTTAGGGTACGAAAACGGTTTAGGGTGAGCGTACGTGTTAGGGTAGGGGTTAGTGTTAGCGTACGGGTTAGGATTAAGGGACGGGTTAGGTTAAGGCTTCAGGTAAGGGTTAGGTTTAGGGTTAGGGTTAGGTTTAGTGTTAGGGGACGGCGACGGTTTCGAGGACAGGTTAGGGTACGACAACGGTTTAGGGTGAGCGTACGTGTTAGGGTACGGGTTATTATTAGCGTACGGGTTAGGATTACGGGATGAGTTGGCGTAAGGCTTCAGGTAAGTATTAGGGTCAGGGTTAGGGTTAGGGTTAGGGGACGGGGACGGTTTAGGGGACAGGTTAGGGTACAACAACGGTTTAGGGTGAGCGTACGTGTTAGGGTACTGGTTATGGTTAGCGTACGGGTTAGGATTAAGGGACGGGTTAGAGTAAGGCTTCGGGTAAGGGTTAGAGTTAGGGTTAGGGTTAGGGGACGGGGACGGTTTAGGGGACAGGTTAGTGTACGATAACGGTTTAGGGTGAGCATACGTGTTAGGGTATGGGTTAGTGTTAGCGTACGGGTTAGGTTTATGGGACGGGTTAGGGTAAGGCTTCGGATAAGGGTTAGGGTTAGGGTTAGGTTTAGGGTTAGGGTTACGGTACGGGGACGGTTTAGGGGACAGGTTATGGTACGACAACGTTTTAGGGTGAGCGTACGTGTTAGGGTACGTGTTAGTGTTAGCGTACCGGTTAGGATTAGTGGACGGGTTAGGGTAAGGCTTCGGGTAAGGGTTAGGGTTAGGGTTAGGGTTAGGGATAGGGGACGGGGATGGTTTAGGGTACAGGTTAGGGTACCACAATGGTTTAGGGTGAGCGTACGTGTTAGGGTACGGGTTAGGGTTAGCGTACGGGTTAGGATTAGGGGATGGGTTAGTGAAAGGTTTCGGGTAAGGGTTAGGGTTAGGGTTAGGGGACGGGGACGGTTTAGGGAACAGGTTAGGGTACGACAACGGTTTAGGGTGAGCGTACGTGTTAGGCTACGGTTTAGTGTTAGCGTACAGGTTAGGATTAGGGGACGGGTTAGTGTAAGGCTTCGGGTAAGAGTTAGGGTTAGGGTTAGGGGACGGGGACGGTTTAGGGGACAGAATAGGGTATGACAAGGGTTTAGGGTGAGCGTACGTGTTAGGGTACTAGTTATGGTTAGCGTACGGGTTAGGATTAGGGTACGGGTTAGAGTAAGACTTCGGGTAAGGGTTAGGGTTAGGGTTAGGGGACGGGGACGGTTTAGGGGACAAGTTAGTGTACGACAACGGTTTAGGGTGAGCGTACGTGTTAGGGTATGGGTTAGTGTTAGCGTATGGTTTAGGCTTATGGGACGGGTTAGTGTAAGGCTTCGGGTAAGGGTTAGTGTTAGGGTTAGGGTTAGGGTTAGGGTTAGGGGCGGGGACGGTTTAGGGGAC
Source organism: Phocoena phocoena (assembly GCF_963924675.1). Taxonomy (NCBI): domain Eukaryota; kingdom Metazoa; phylum Chordata; class Mammalia; order Artiodactyla; family Phocoenidae; genus Phocoena; species Phocoena phocoena. The sequence continues at coordinate 531,332 of NW_027077693.1, read as the reverse complement.
AGGTTATGGTACGACAACGTTTTAGGGTGAGGGTACGTGTTAGGGTACGTGTTAGTGTTAGCGTACCGGTTAGGATTAGGGGACGGTTTAGGGTAAGGCTTTGGGTAAGGGTTTGGGTTAGGGTTAGGGATAGGGGACAGGGATGGTTTAGGATACAGGTTAGGGTACGACAATGGTTTAGCATGAGCGTACGTGTTAGGGTTAGCGTACGGGTTAGGATTAGGGGATGGGTTAGTGTAAGTCTTCGGGTAAGGTTTAGGGTTAGGTTTAGGGTTAGGGTACGGGGACGGGGACGTTTTAGTGGACAGGTTAGTGTACGACAAAGTTTTAGGGTGAGCGTACATGTTAGGGTACGGTTTAGAGTTAGCATACGGATTACGTTTAGGGGACGGGTTACTGTAAGGCGTCGGGTAAGGGTTAGGGTTAGGGTTAGGGTTAGGGGATGGGGACGGTTTAGGGGACAGGTTAGGGTACGACAATGGTTTAGGGTGAGCGTACGTGTTACGATACGTTTTAGTGTTAGCGTACGGTTTAGGATTAGGGGACGGGTTAGGGTAAGGCTTCGGGTAAGGATTAGGGTTAGGTTTAGCATTAGGGTTAGGGGACGGGGACGGTTTAGGGGAGAGGTTCGGGTACGACAACGGTTTAGGGTGAGTGTATATGTTAGGGTACCGGTTAGTGTTATCATACGGGTTAGGATTACGGGACGGGTTAGGGTAAAGCTTCGGGTAAGGGTTAGGGTTAGGGTTAGGGTTAGGGAACGGGGACGGTTTAGGGGACAGGTTAGGGTACGAAAACGGTTTAGGGTGAGCGTACGTGTTAGTGTACAGGTTAGTGTTAGCGTACGGGTTAGTATTACGGGACGGGTTAGGGTAAGGCTTCAGGTAAGGATTAGGGTTAGGGTTAGGGTTAGGGTTAGTGGACGGGGACGGTTTAAGGGACAGGTTTGGGTACGACAACGGTTTAGGGTGAGCGTACTTGTTAGGGTACGGGTTAGTGTTAGCGTACGGTTTAGGATTAGAGGACGGGTTAGGGTAAGGCTTCGGGTAAGGGTCAGGGTTAGGGTTGGGTTAGGGTTAGAGTTAGGAGACGGGGACGGTTTAGGGGACAGGTTAGTGTACGACAACGGTTTACGGTGTGCGTATGTGTTAGGGTACGGGTTAGGATTAGGGGAGAGGTTACGGTAAGGCTTCGGGTAAGGGTTAGGGTTAGGGTTAGGGTTAGGGGACGGGGACGGTTTAGGGGACAGGTTAGTGTACGACAACGTTTTAAGGTGAGCGTAGGTGTTAGGGTACGGTTTAGTGTTAGCGTACGGGTTAGGATTACGGGACGGGTTAGGGTAAGGCTTCGGGTAAGGGTTAGGGTTTGGGTGAGGGTTAGGGGACGGGGACGGTTTAGGGGACAGGTTAGGGTACGACAACGGTTTAGGGTGAGCCTACGTGTTAGGGTATGGGTTAGTGTTAGCGTACGGGTTAGGATTAGGGGACGGGTTAGGGTAAGGCTTCGGGTAAGGGTTAGGGTTAGGGTTAGGGTTAGGGGATGGGGACGGTTTAGGGGACAGGTTAGGGTAGGACAACGGTTTAGGGTGAGCATACGTGTTAGGGTTTGGGTTAGTGTTAGCCTACGGGTTAGGATTAGGGGACGGGTTAGGGTAAGGCTTCGGGTAAGGGTTAGGTTTAGGGTTAGGGATAGGGTTAGGGGACGGGGACGGGGACGGTTTAGGGGACAGGTTAGTGTACGACAACGGTTTAGGGTGAGCGTACGTGTTAGGCTACGGGTTAATGTTAGCGTACGGGTTAGGATTAGGGGACGGTTAGTGTAAGGCTTCAAGTAAGGGTTAGGGTTAGGGTTAGGGTTAGGGTTAGTGTTAAGGTTAGGGGACGGGGACGGTTTAGGGGACAGGTTAGGGTACGACAAAGGTTTAGGCTGAGCGTACGTGTTAGGGTACGGGTTAGTGTTAGCGTACGGGTTTGGATTAGGGGACGGGTTAGGGTAAGGCTTCGGGTAAGGGTTCGGGTTAGGGTTAGGGTTAGAGTTAGGGTTAGGGGACGGTGACGGTTTAGGGGACAGGTTAGGGTACGACAACGTTTTAGGGTGAGCGTGCGTGTTAGGGAACGGGTTAGTGTTAGCCTACGTGTTAGGATTAGGGGACGGGTTAGGGAAAGCTTCGGGTAAGGGTTAGGGTTAGGGTTAGGGTTAGGGTTAGGGGACGGGGACGGTTTAGGGGACAGGTTCGGGTACGACAACGGTTTAGGGTGAGCGTACGTGTTAGGGTACGGGTTAGTGTTATCGTATGGGTTAGGATTAGGGGACGGGTTAGGGTAAGGCTTCGGGTAAGGGTTAGGGTTAGGGTTAGGGTTAGGGGACGGGGACGGTTTAGGGGACAGGTCAGTGTACGACAACGTTTTAGGGTGAGCGTACGTGTTAGGGTACGGTTTAGTTTTAGCGTATAGTTTAGGATTAGGGGACGGGTTAGGGTAAGGCTTTGGTTAAGGGTTAGGGTTAGGGTTAGTTTTAGGGTTAGGGGACGGGGACGGTTTAGGGGACAGGTTAGGGTACGACAAATGTTTAGGGTGAGCATACGTGTTAGGGTACGGGTTAGTGTTAGCGTACGGGTTAGGATTAGGGGAAGGGTTAGGGTAAGGCTTCGGGTAAGTGTTAGGGTTAGGGTTAGGGTTAGGGGACGGGGACGGTTTAGGGGACAGGTTAGGGTACGACAACGGTTTAGGGTGAGCATACGTGTTAGAGTACAGGTTAGTGTTAGCGTACGGGTTAGGATTAGGGGACGGGTTTGGGTAAGGCTTCGGGTAAGGGTTAGGGTTAGGGTTAGTGTTAGGGTTAGGGGACGGGGACGGTTTAGGGGACAGGTTAGGGTACGACAACGGTTTAGGGTGAGCATACGTGTTAGGGTATGGGTTAGTGTTAGCCTACGGGTTAGGATTAGGGGACGGGTTAGGGTAAGGCTTAGGGTAAGGGTTAGGGTTAGGTTTAGGGTTAGGGTTAGGGGACGGGGACGGGGACGGTTTAGAGGACAGGTTAGTGTACGACAACGGTTTAGGGTGAGCGTACATTGTAGGGTATGGATTAGTGTTAGCGTACGGGTTCGGATTAGGGGACGGGTTAGGGTAAGGCTTCGGGTAAGGTTTAGGTATAGGGTTAGGGTTAGGGTTAGGGTTAGGGGACGGGTACGGTTTAGGGGACAGGTTAGGGTACGACAACGGTTTAGGGTGAGCGTAAGTGTTAGGGTACCGGTTCGTGTTAGCGTACGATTTAGGATTAGGGGACGGTTTAGGGTAAGGCTTCGTATAAGATTTAGGGTTAGGGTTAGGATTAGGGTTAGGGTTAGGGTTAGGGTTAGGGGACGGGGACAGTTTAGGGGACAGGTTAGGATACGACAACGGTTTAGGGTGAGCGTACGTGTTAGGGGACAGGTTATTGTTAGTGTACGGTTTAGGTTAGGGGACGGGTTACGGTAAGGCTTCGGGTAAGGGTTAGGGTTAGGGTTAGGGTTAGTGTTAGGGGACGGGGAAGGTTTAGGGGACAGGTTAGGGTACGACATCGGTTTAGGGTGAGCGTACGTGTTAGGGTACGGTTTAGTGTTAGCGTACGGGTTAGGATTAGGGGATGGGTTAGGGTAAGGCTTCGGGTAAGGGTTAGGTTTAGGGTTAGGGTTAGGGGACGGGGACGGTTTAGGGGACAGGTTAGGGAACGACAACGGTTTAGGTTGAGCGTACGTGTTAGGGTACGGGTTAGTGTTAGCGTACGGGTTAGGATTAGGGGACGGGTTAACGTAAGGCTTCGGGTAAGTGTTAGGGTTAGGGTTAGGGTTAGGGGACGGGGACGGGGACGGTTTAGGGGACAGGTTAGGGTACGACAACGGTTTCGGGTTAGCTTACGTGTTAGAGTACAGGTTAGTGTTAGCGTACGGGTTAGGATTAGGGGACGGGTTAGGGTAAGGCTTCGGGTAAGGGTTAGGGTTAGGGTTAGGGTTAGGGTTAGGGGACGGGGACGGTTTAGGGGACAGGTTAGGGTACGACAACTGTTTAGGGTGAGCATACGTGTTAGGGTATGGGTTAGTGTTAGCCTACGGGTTAGGATTAGGGGACGGGTTAGGGTAAGGCTTCGGGTATGGGTTAGGGTTAGGGTTAGGGTTAGGGGTAGGGGACGGGGACAGGGACGGTTTAGAGGACAGGTTAGTGTACGACAAAGGTTTAGGGTGAGCGTACGTGTTAGGGTACGGGTTAGTGTTAGCGTACGGGTTCGGATTAGGGGACGGGTTAGGGTAAGGTTTCGGGTAAGGTTTAGGTTTAGGGTTAGGGTTAGGGTTAGGGGACGGGTACGGTTTAGGGGACAGGTTAGGGTACGACAACGTTTTAGGGTGAGCGTACGTGTTAGTGTACGGGTTAGTTTTAGCGTACGGGTTAGGATTAGGGGATGGGTTAGTGTAAGGCTTCGGGTAAGGGTTAGGGTTAGGGTTAGGGTTAGGGTTAGAGTACGGGGACGGTTTAGGGGACAGGTTAGGGTACGACAACGGTTTAGGGTGAGCGTACGTGTTAGGGTATGGGTTAGAGTTAGCATACGGGTTAGGATTAGGGGACGGGTTAGGGTAAGGCTTCGGGTATGGGTTAGGGTTAGGGTTAGGGTTAGGGGTAGGGGACGGGGACAGGGACGGTTTAGAGGACAGGTTAGTGTACGACAAAGGTTTAGGGTGAGCGTACGTGTTAGGGTACGGGTTAGTGTTAGCGTACGGGTTCGGATTAGGGGACGGGTTAGGGTAAGGTTTCGGGTAAGGTTTAGGTTTAGGGTTAGGGTTAGGGTTAGGAGACGGGTACGGTTTAGGGGACAGGTTAGGGTACGACAACGTTTTAGGGTGAGCGTACGTGTTAGTGTACGGGTTAGTTTTAGCGTACGGGTTAGGATTAGGGGATGGGTTAGTGTAAGGCTTCGGGTAAGGGTTAGGGTTAGGGTTAGGGTTAGGGTTAGAGTACGGGGACGGTTTAGGGGACAGGTTAGGGTACGACAACGGTTTAGGGTGAGCGTACGTGTTAGGGTATGGGTTAGAGTTAGCATACGGGTTAGGATTAGGGGACGGGTTAGGGTACGGCTTCGGGTAAGGGTTAGGTTTAGGGTTAGGGTTAGGGTTAGGGTTAGGGGACGGGTACGGTTTAGGGGACAGTTTAGGGTATGACAACGATTTAGGGTGAGCGTACGTGTTAGGGTACGGGTTAGTGTTATCGTATGGGTTAGGATTAGGGGACGGGTTAGGGTAAGGCTTCGGGTAAGTTTTAGGGTTAGGGTTAGGGTTAGGGTTAGGGGACGGGGACGGTTTAGGGGACAGGTTAGGCTACGACAACGGTTTAGGGTGAGCGTACGTGTTAGTGTACGGGTTAGTTTTAGCGTACGGGTTAGGATTAGGGGACGGGTTAGTGTAAGGCTTCGGGTAAGGTTTAGGGTTAGGGTTAGGGTTTGGGTTAGGGAACGGGGACGGTTTAGGGGACAGGTTAGGGTACGACAACGATTTAGGGTGAGCGTACGTGTTAGGGTATGGTTTAGAGTTAGCATACGGGTTAGGATTAGGGGACGGGTTAGTGTAATGTTTCGGGTAAGGGTTAGGGTTAGGGTTAGGGTTAGGGTTAGGGGACGGGGACGGTTTAGGGGACAGGTTAGGGCATGACAACGGTTTTGGGTGAGCGTACGTGTTAGGGTATGGATTAGTGTTAGCGTTCGGGTAAGGATTAGGGGACGGGTTAGGGTAAGGCTTCGGGTAAGGGTTCGGGTTAGGGTTAGGGTTAGGTTTAGGATTAGGTTTAGGGGACGGGGAGGGTTTACGGGACAGGTTAGGGTACGACAACGGTTTAGGGTGAGCGTACGTGTTAGGGTACGGTTTAGTGTTAGCATACGGGTTAGGATTAGGGGACGGGTTAGGGTAAGGCTTCGGGTAAGGGTTACGGTTAGGGTTAGGGTTAGGGTTAGTGTTAGGGGACGGGGACGGTTTAGGGGACAGGTTAGGGTACGACAACAGTATATGGTGAGCGTACGTGTTAGGCTACCGGTTAGTGTTAGCGTACGGGTTAGGATTAGGGGAGGGGTTAGGGTAAGGCTTAGGGTAAGGGTTAGGGTTAGGGTTAGGGGACGGGGACGGTTTAGGGGACAGGTTAGGGTACGACAACGGTTTAGGGTGAGCGTAAGTGTTAGGGTACGGGTTCGTGTTAGCGTACGGGTTAGGATTAGGGGACGGGTTAGTGTAAGGCTTCGGGTAAGTGTTAGGGTTAGGGTTAGGGTTAGGGTTAGGGGACGGGGACGGGGACGGTTTAGGGGACAGGTTAGGGTACGACAAAGGTTTAAGGTGAGCATACGTGTTAGGGTACGGGTTAGTGTTAGCCAACGGGTTAGGATTAGGGGACGGGTTAGGGTAAGGCTTCGGGTAAGGGTTAGGTTTAGGGTTAGGGTTAGGGTTAGGGGACGGGGACGGGGACGGTTTAGGGGACAGGTTAGTTTACGACAACGGTTTAGGGTGAGCGTACGTGTTAGGGTACGGATTAGTGTTAGCGTACGGGTTAGGATTAGGGGACGGGTTAGGGTAAGGCTTTGGGTAAGGTTTAGGGTTAGGGTTAGGGTTAGGGTTAGGGGACGGGGACGGTTTAGGGGACAGGTTAGGGTACGACAACGGTTTAGGGTGAGCGTACGTGTTAGGGTACGGTTTAGTGTTATCGTATGGGTTAGGATTAAGGGACGGGTTAGTGTAAGGCTTCGGGTAAGGGTTAGGGTTAGGGTTAGGGTTAGGGTTAGGGTTAGGGGTAGGGGACGGGGACGGTGTAGGCGACAGGTTAGGGTACGACAACGGTTTAGGGTGAGTGTACGTGTTAGTGTACGGGTTAGTGTTAGCGTACGGGTTAGGATTAGGGGACGGGTTAGGGTAAGGCTTCGGGTAAGGTTTAGGGTTAGGGTTAGGGTTAGGGAACGGGGACGGTTTAGGGGAAACGTTAGCGTACGACAACGGCTTAGAGTGAGCGTACGTGTTAGGGTACGGTTAGAGTTAGCATGAGGGTTAGTTTTAGGGGACGGGTTAGGGTAATGCTTCGGGTAAGGGTTAGGGTTAGGGTTAGGGTTAGGTTTAGGGTTAGGGGACGGGGAAGGTTTAGGGGACAGGTTAGGGCACGACAACGGTTTTGGGTGAGCGTACGTGTTAGGGTACGATTTAGTGTTAGCGTTCGGGTAAGGATTAGGGGACGGGTTAGGGTAAGGCTTCGGGTAAGTGTTTGGCTTAGGGTTAGGGTTAGGGTTAGGGTTAGGGGACGGTGACGGTTTAGGGGACAGGTTAGGGTACGACAACGGTTTAGGGTGAGCGTACGTGTTAGGGTACGGGTTACTGTAAGCGTACGGGTTAGGATTAGGGGACGGTTAGGATAACGCTTCGGGTAAGGATTAGGGTTAGGGTTAGGGTTAGGGTTAGGGGACGGGGCCGGTTTAGGGGACAGGTTAGGGTACGACAACTGTTTAGTGTTAGCGTACGGGTTAGGATTAGGGGACGGGTTAGGGTAAGGCTTCGGGTAAGGGTTAGGGTTAGGGTTAGGATTAGTGTTAGGGGACGAGGACGGTTTAGGGGACAGGCTAGAGAACGACAACCGTTTATGGTGAGCGTACGTGTTAGGCTATGGGTTAGTGTTAGCGTACGTCTTAGGATTAGGGGACGGGTTAGGGTAAGGATTCGGGTAAGGGTTAAGTTTAGGTTTACGGTTAGGGGACGGGGATGGTTTAGGGGACAGGTTAGCGTACGACAACGGTTTAGGGTGAGCGTACGTGTTAGGGTACGAGTTAGTGTTAGCGTACGTGTTAGTATTACGGGACGTGTTAGAGTAAGGCTTCAGGTAAGGATTAGGTTTAGGGTTAGGTTTAGGGGACGGGGACGGTTTTGGGGACAGGTTAGGGTACGACAACGGTTTAGGGTGAGCGTACGTGTTAGGCTACGGGTTAGTGTTAGCGTACGGGTTAGGATTAGGGGACGGGTTAGTGTAAGGCTTCGGGTAAGGGTTATGGTTAGGGTTAGGGTTAGGGTTAGGGGACGGGGACGGTTTAGGGGACAGGTTAGGGTACGATAACGGTTTAGTGTGAGCGTACGTGTTAGGGTACTGGTTATGGTTAGCGTACGGGTTGGGATTAGGGGACGGGTTAGAGTAAGGCTTCGGGTAAGGGTTAGGGTTAGGGTTAGGGTTAGGATTAGGGGACGGGAATGGTTTAGGGGACAGGTTAGTGTACGATAACGGTTTAGGGTGAGCGTACGTGTTAGGGTATGGGTTAGTGTTAGCGTACGGGTTAGGCTTATGGGACGGGTTAGGGTAAGGCTTCAGGTAAGGGTTAGGGTTAGGTTTAGGGTTAGGGTTAGGTGACGGGGACGGTTTAGGGGACAGGTTATGGTACGACAACGTTGTAGGGTGAGCGTACGTGTTAGGGTACGTGTTGGTGTTAGCGTAACGGTTCGGATTAGGGGACGGGTTAGGGTAAGGCTTCGGGTAAGGGTTAGGGTTAGGGTTAGGGTTAGGGATAGGGGCGGGGATGGTTTAGGGTACAGGTTAGGGTACGACAATGGTTGAGGGTGAGCGTACGTGTTAGGGTACGGGTTAGGGTTAGCGTACGGGTTAGGATTAGGGGATGGTTTAATGTAAGGCTTCGGGTAAGGGTTAGGGTTAGGGTTAGGGTTACGGTTAGGGGACGGGGACGGTTTAGGTGACAGGTTAGGGTATGACAACGGTTTAGGGTGAGCGTCCGTGTTAGGGTACGGGTTAGTGTTAGCGTACGGGTTAGGATTAGGGGACGGGTTAGGGTAAGGCTTCGGGTAAGGGTTCGGGTTAGGGTTAGGGTTAGGGGACGGGGACGGGGATGGTTTAGGGGACAGGTTAGAGTATGACAACAGTTTAGGGTGAGCGTACGTGTTAGGCTATGGGTTAGTGTTAGCGTCCGGTTTAGGATTAGGGGACGGGTTAGGTTAAGGCTTTGGGTAAGTGTTTGGGTTAAGGTTAGGGTTAGGGTTAGGGGACGGGGACGGTTTAGGGGACAGGTTAGTGTACGACAACTGTTTAGGGTGAGCGTACGTGTTAGGGTATGGGTTAGTGTTAGCGTACGGGTTAGGCTTATGGGACGGGTTAGGGTAAGGCTTCGGGTAAGGGTTAGGGTTAGGGTTAGGGTTAGGGATAGGGGACGGGGATGGTTTAGGGTACAGGTTAGGGTACGACAATGGTTTAGGGTGAGCATACGTGTTAGGGTACGGGTTAGTGTTAGCGTAGGGGTTAGGCTTAGAGGACGGGTTTGGGTAAGGTTTCGGGTAAGGTTTATGGTTAGGGTTAGGGTTAGGGTTAGGAGACGGGGAAGGTTTAGGGGACAGGTTAGTGTACGACAACGGTTTAGGGTGAGCGTATATGTTAGGGTACGGTTTAGTGTTAGTGTACGGGTTAGGATTAGGGGACGGGTTATGGTAAGGCTTCGGGTAAGGATTAGGGTTAGGGTTAAGGTTAGGTTTAGGGTTAGGGGACGGGGAAGGTTTAGAGGACAGGTTAGGGTACGACAACGGTTTAGGGTGAGCGTACGTGTTAGGGTACGGTTTAGTGTTACCGTACGGGTTAGGATTAGGGGATGGGTTAGGGTAAGGCTTCGGGTAAGGGTTAGGTTTAGGGTTAGGGTTAGGGGACGGGGACGGGGACGGTTTAGGGGACAGGTTAGGGTACGACAACGGTTTAGGGTGAGCATACGTGTTAGGGTACGGTTTAGTGTTAGCCTACGGGTTAGGATTAGGGGACGGGTTAGGGTACGGCTTCAGGTAAGGGTTAGGGTTAGGGTTAGGTTTAGGGTTAGGGGACGGGGACGGGGACGGTTTAGGGGACAGGTTAGTGTACGACAACGGTTTAGGGTGAGCGTACGTGTTAGGGTACGGGTTATTGTTAGCGTACGAGTTAGGATTAGGGGACGGGTTAGGGTAAGGCTTCGGGCAAGGTTTAGGGTTAGGGTTAGGGTTAGGGTTAGGGGACGGGGATGGTTTAGGGGACAGGTTAGGGTACGACAACGGTTTAGGATGAGCGTACGTGTTAGGGTACGGGTTAGTGTTAGCGTACGGTTTAGGATTATGGGACGGGTTAGTGTAAGCCTTCGGGTAAGTGTTAGGGTTAGGGTTAGGGTTAGGGTTAGGGGACGGGGACGGTTTAGGGGACAGGTTAGGGTACGGCAAAGGTTTAAGGTGAGCATACGTGTTAGAGTACGGGTTAGTGTTAGCCAACGGTTTAGGATTAGGGGACGGGTTAGGGTAAGGCTTCGGGTAAGGGTTAGGGTTAGGGTTAGGGTTAGGGGACGGGGACGGGGATGGTTCAGGGGACAGGTTAGGGTACGACAACGGTTTAGGGTGAGCGTACGTGTTAGGGTACGGGTTAGTGTTAGCGTACGGGTTAGGATTGGGGACCGGTTAGGGTAAGGCTTCGGGTAAGGTTTCGGGTTAGGGTTAGGTTTAGGGTTAGGGTTAGGGGACGGTGACGGTTTAGGGGACAGGTTAGGGTACGACAACGTTTTAGGGTGAGCGTACATGTTAGGGTACGGGTTAGTGTTAGCGTTCGGGTTAGGATTAGGGGATGGATTAGGGTAAGGCTTCGGGTATGGGTTCGGGTTAGGGTTAGGGTTAGGGTTCGGGGACATTGACAGTTTAGGGGACAGTTTAGGGTACGACAACGGTTTTGGGTGAGCGTACGTGTTAGGGTATGTGTTAGTGTTAGCGTACGGGTTAGGATTAGGGGACGGGTTAGTGTAAGGCTTCGGGTAAGTGTTAGGGTTAGGGTTAGTGTTAGGGGACGGGGACGGTTTAGGGGACAGGTTAGGGTACGACAACGGTTTAGGGTGAGCGTACGTGTTAGGGTACGGGTTAGGGTTAGCGTACGGGTTAGGATTAGAGGACGGGTTAGTGTAAGGCTTCTGGTAAGGGTTAGGGTTAGGATTAGGGTTAGGAGACGGGGACGGTTTAGGGGACAGGTTAGTGTACGACAACGGTTTAGGGTGTGCGTATGTGTTAGGGTACGCTTTAGTGTTAGCGTACGGGTTAGGATTAGGGGACGGGTTACGGTAAGGCTTCGGGTAAGTGTTAGGGTTAGGGTTAGGGTTAGGGTTAGGGGACGGGGACGGTTTAGGGGACAGGTTAGGGTACGACAAAGGTTTAAGGTGAGCATACGTGTTAGGGTACGGGTTAGTGTTAGCCAACGGGTTAGGTTTAGGGGACGGGTTAGGGTAAGGCTTCGGGTAAGGGTTAGGGTTAGGGTTAGAGTTAGGGTTAGGGGATGGGGACGGGGACGGTTTAGGGGACAGGATAGTGTACGACAACGGTTTAGGGTGAGTGTACGTGTTAGGGTACGGGTTAGTGTTAGCGTACGGGTTAGGATTAGGGGACTGGTTAGGGTAAGGCTTTGGGTAAGGTTTAGGGTTAGGGTTAGTTTTAGAGTTAGGGGACGGGGCCGGTTTAGGGGACAGGTTAGGGTACGACAACGGTTTAGGGTGAGCGTACGTGTTAGGGTACGGTTTAGTGTTATTGTATGGTTTAGGATTAAGGACGGGTTAGTGTAAGGCTTCGGGTAAGGGTTAAGGTTAGGGTTAGGGTTAGGGTTAGGGTTAGGGGTAGGGGACGGGGACGGTGTAGGGGACAGGTTAGGGTACGACAACGGTTTAGGGTGAGTGTACGTGTTAGGGTACGGGTTAGTGTTAGCGTAAGGGTTAGGATTAGTGGACGGGTTAGCGTAAGGCTTCGGGTAAGGGTTAGGGTTAGGGTTAGGGTTAGGGAACGGGGACAGTTTAGGGGAAACGTTAGTGTACGACAACGGTTTAGGGTGAGCGTACGTGTTAGGGTACGGGTTAGAGTTAGCATGAGGGTTAGGATTAGGGGACGGTTTAGGGAAAGGCTTCGGGTAAGGTTTCGGGTTAGGGTTAGGTTTAGGTTTAGGGTTAGGGGACGGAGACGGTTTAGGGGACAGGTTAGTGTACGACAACGGTTTAGGGTGAGCGTACGTGTTAGGGTACAGGTTAGTGTTAGCATACGGGTTAGGATTAGGGGACGGGTTAGGGTAAGGCTTCGGGTAAGGGTTAGGGTTAGGGTTAGGGTTAGGGTTAGGGAACGGGGACGGTATAGGGGACAGGTTAGGGTACGACAACGGTTTAGGGTGAGCGTACGTGTTAGGGTACGGGTTAGTGTTAGCGTACGGGTTAGGATTAGAGGACATGTTAGGGTAAGGCTTCGGGTAAGTGTTAGGGTTAGGGTTAGGGTTAGGGTTAGGGTTAGGGTTAGGAGACGGGGACGGTTTAGGGGACAGGTTAGTGTACGACAACGGTTTAGGGTGTGCGTATGTGTTAGGGTACGTTTTAGGGTTAGCGTACGGGTTAGGATTAGGGGACGGGTTATGGTAAGGCTTCGGGTAAGGGTTAGGGTTAGGGTTAGGGTTAGGGTTAGGGTTAGGGGACGGGGACGGTTTAGGGGACAGGTTATGGTACGACAACGGTTTATGATGAGCGTACGTGTTAGGCTACGGGTTAGTGTTAGTGTACGGGTTAGGATTAGGGGATGGGTTAGGGTAAGGCTTCGGGAAAGGGTTAGGGTTAAGTTTAGGGTTAGGGTTAGGGGACGGGGACGGTTTAGGGGACAGGTTAGGGTACGACAACGGTTTAGGGTGAGCGTACATGTTAGGGTATGGGTTAGTGTTAGCTGACTGGTTAGGTTTAGGGGACGGGTTCGGGTAAGGCTTCGGGTAAGGGTTAGGGTTAGGGTTAGGGAAAGGGTTAGGGGACGGGGATGGGGACGGTTTAGGGGACAGGTCAGTGTATGACAACGGTTTAGGGTGAGTGTACGTGTTAGGGTACGGGTTAGTGTTAGCGTACGGGTTAGGATTAGGTGACGGGTTAGTGTAAGGCTTCGGGTAAGTGTTAGGGTTAGGGTTAGGGTTAGGGTTAGGGTTAGGGGACGGGGACGGTTTAGGGGACAGGTTAGGGTAAGACAAAGTTTTAAGGTGAGCATACGTGTTAGGGTACGGGTTAGTGTTAGCCAACGGTTTAGGATTAGGAGACGGGTTAGGGTAAGGCTTCGGGTAAGGGTTACAGTTAGGGTTAGGGTTAGGGTTAGGGGACGGGGACGGGGACGGTTTAGGGGACAGGTTAGTGTACGACAACGCTTTAGGGTGAGCGTACGTGTTAGAGTACGGGTTAGTGTTAGCGTACGGGTTAGGATTACGGGACGGGTTAGGGTAAGGCTTTGGGTAAGGTTTAGGGTTAGGGTTAGGGTTAGGGTTAGGGGATGGGGACGGTTTAGGGGACAGGTTAGGGTACGACAACGGTAGAGGGTGAGCGTACGTGTTAGGGTACGGTTTAGTGTTATCGTATGGGTTAGGATTAAGGGACGGGTTAGGGTAAGGCTTCGGGTAAGGGTTAGGGTTAGGGTTAGGGTTAGGGTTAGGGTTAGGGGTCGGGGACGGGGACGGTGTAGGGGACAGGTTAGTGTACGACAACGGTTTAGGGTGAGTGTACGTGTTAGGGTACGGGTTAGTGTTAGCGTACGGGTTAGGATTAAGGGACGGGTTAGGGTAAGGCTTCGGGTAAGGTTTAGTGTTAGGGTTAGGGTTAGGGTTAGGGAACGGGGACGGTTTAGGGGAAACGTTAGTGTACGACAATGGTTTAGGGTGAGCGTACGTGTTAGGGTACGGGTTAGAGTTAGCATGAGGGTTAGGATTAGGGGACGGTTTAGGGTAAGGCTTCGGGTAAGGGTTCGGATTAGGGTTAGGGTTAGGTTTAGGGTTAGGAGACGGAGACGGTTTAGGGGACAGGTTAGTGTACGACAACGGTTTAGGGTGAGCGTACGTGTTAGGGTATGGGTTAGAGTTAGCGTACGGTTTAGGATTAGGGGACGGGTTAGGGTAAGGCTTCGGGTAAGGGTTAGGGTTAGGGTTAGGGTTAGGGTTAGGGGACGGGGACGGTTTAGGGGACAGGTTAGGGTACGACAATGGTTTAGGGTGAGCGTACGTGTTAGGGTACGGGTTAGTGTTAGCGTACGGGTTAGGATTAGAGGACGTGTTACGGTAAGGCTTCGGGTAAGTGTTAGGGTTAGGGTTAGGGTTAGGGTTAGGGTTAGGAGACGGGGACGGTTTAGGGGACAGGTTAGTGTACGACAACGGTTTAGGGTGTGCGTATGTGTTAGGGTACGTTTTAGGGTTAGCGTACGGGTTAGGATTAGGGGACGGGTTAGGGTAAGGCTTCGGGTAAGGGTTAGGGTTAGGGTTAGGGTTAGGGTTAGGGTTAGGGGACGGGGACGGTTTAGGGGACAGGTTATGGTACGACAACGGTTTATGATGAGCGTACGTGTTAGGCTATGGGTTAGTGTTAGCGTACGGGTTAGGATTAGGGGATGGGTTAGGGTAAGGCTTCGGGAAAGGGTTAGGGTTAGGTTTAGGGTTAGGGTTAGGGGACGGGGACGGTTTAGGGGACAGGTTAGGGTACGACAACGGTTTAGGGTGAGCGTACGTGTTAGGGTACGGGTTAGTGTTAGCTGACTGGTTAGGATTATGGGACGGGTTAGGGTAAGGCTTCGGGTAAGGGTTAGGGTTAGGGTTAGGGTTAGGTTTAGGGAACGGGGATGGGGACGGTTTAGGGGACAGGTCAGTGTATGACAACGGTTTAGGGTGAGCGTACGTGTTAGGGTACGGATTAGTGTTAGCGTACGGGTTAGGATTAGGGGACGGGTTAGGGTAAGGCTTCGGGTAAGGGTTAGGGTTAGGTTTAGGGTTAGGGGACGGGGACGGTTTAGGGGACAGGTTAGGGTACGAAAACGGTTTAGGGTGAGCGTACGTGTTAGGGTATGGGTTAGTGTTATCGTAAGGGTTAGGATTAGGGGACGGGTTAGGGTAAGGCTTCGGGTAAGGGTTAGGGTTAGGGTTAGGGTTAGGGGACGGGGACGGTTTAGGGGACAGCTTAGAGTACGACAACGGTTTAGGGTGAGCGTACGTGTTAGGGTACGTGTTAGTGTTAGCGTACGAGTTAGGATTAGGGGACGGGTTACGGTAAGGCTTCGGGTAAGGGTTAGGGTTAGGGTTTGGGTTAGGGTTAGGGGACGGGGACGGTTTAGGGGACAGGTTAGGGTACGACAAAGGTTTAAGGTGAGCATACGTGTTAGGGTCCGGGTTAGTGTTAGCCAACGGATTAGGATTAGGGGACGGGTTAGGGTAAGGCTTCGGGTAAGGGTTAGGGTTAGGGTTAGAGTTAGGGTTAGGGGACGGGGACGGGGATGGTTTAGGGGACAGGTTAGTGTACGATAACGGTTTAG
This sequence comes from Phocoena phocoena, assembly GCF_963924675.1. Classification (NCBI taxonomy): domain Eukaryota; kingdom Metazoa; phylum Chordata; class Mammalia; order Artiodactyla; family Phocoenidae; genus Phocoena; species Phocoena phocoena. Next base: position 516,010 of record NW_027077693.1, on the reverse strand, counting down.
GGTGAGCGTACGTGTTAGGGTACGGGTTAGTGTTAGCGTACGGGTTAGGATTAAGGGACGGGTTAGGGTAAGGCTTTGGGTAAGGTTTAGGGTTAGGGTTAGGGTTAGGGTTAGGGGACGGGGACGGTTTAGGGGACAGGTTAGGGTACAACAACGGTTTAGGGTGAGCGTACGTGTTAGGGTACGGTTTAGTGTTATCGTATGGGTTAGGATTAAGGGACGGGTTAGGGTTAGGCTTCGGGTAAGGGTTAGGGTTAGGGTTAGGGTTAGGGTTAGGGGTAGGGGACGGGGACGGTGTAGGGGACAGGTTAGGGTACGACAACGGATTAGGGTGAGTGTACGTGTTAGGGTACGGGTTAGTGTTATCGTACGGGTTAGGATTAGGGGACGGGTTAGGGTAAGGCTTCGGGTAAGGGTTAGGGTTAGGGTTAGGGTTAGGGTTAGGGAAAGGGGACGGTTTAGGGGAAACGTTATTTACGACAACGGTTTAGGGTGAGCGTACGTGTTAGGGTACGGGCTAGAGTTAGCATGAGGGTTAGGATTAGGGGACGGTTTAGGGTAAGGCTTTGGGTAAGGGTTCGGGTTAGGGTTAGGGTTAGGTTTAGGGTTAGGACACGGAGACGGTTTAGGGGACAGGTTAGTGTACGACAACGGTTTAGGGTGAGCGTACGTGTTAGGGTACGGGTTAGTGATAGCGTACGGGTTAGGATTAGGGGACGGGTTATGGTAAGGCTTCGGGTAAGGGTTAGGGTTAGGGTTAGGGTTAGGGTTAGGAGATGGGGACGTTTTAGGGGACAGGTTAGTGTACGACTACGGTTTAGGGTGTGCGTATGTGTTAGGGTACGGTTTAGTGTTAGCGTACGGGTTAGGATTAGGGGACGGGTTAGGGTAAGGCTTCGGGAAAGGGTTAGGGTTAGGGTTAGGGTTAGGGTTAGGGGACGGGGACGGTTTAGGGGACAGGTTAGGGTACGGCAACGGTTTAGGGTGAGCGTACGTGTTAGGGTACGGGTTAGTGTTAGCGTACGGGTTAGGATTAGAGGATGTGTTAGGGTAAGGCTTCGGGTAAGTGTTAGGGTTAGGGTTAGGGTTAGGGTTAGGGTTAGGAGACGGGGACGGTTTAGTGGACAGGTTAGTGTACGACAACGGTTTAGGGTGTGCGTATGTGTTAGGGTACGTTTTAGGGTTAGCGTACGAGTTAGGATTAGGGGACGGGTTAGGGTAAGGCTTCGGGTAAGGGTTAGGGTTAGGGTTAGGGTTAGGGTTAGGGGTCGGGGACGGGGACGGTGTAGGGGACAGGTTAGCGTACGACAACGGTTTAGGGTGAGTGTACGTGTTAGGGTACGGGTTAGTGTTAGCGTACGGGTTAGGATTAGGGGACGGGTTAGGGTAAGGCTTCGGGTAAGGTTTAGGGTTAGGTTTAGGGTTAGGGTTAGGAGACGGGGACATTTTAGGGGACAGGTTAGGGTACGACATGAGTTTAGCGTGAGCGTACGTGTTAGGGTATGGGTTAGTGTTAGCTGACTGGTTAGGATTAGGGGACGGGTTAGGGTAAGGCTTCGGGTAAGGGTTAGGGTTAGGGTTAGGGTTAGGGTTAGGGGACGGGGATGGGGACGTTTTAGGGGATAGGTCAGTGTATGACAACGGTTTATGGTGAGCGTACGTGTTAGGGTACGGGTTAGTGATAGCGTACGGGTTAGGATTAGGGGACGGTTTAGGGTAAGGCTTCGGGTAAGGGTTAGGGTTAGGGTTAGAGTTAGGGTTAGGGGACGGGGATGGTTTAGGGGACAGGTTAGGGTACGAAAACGGTTTAGGGTGAGCGTACGTATTAGGGTACAGGTTAGTGTTATCGTAAGGGTTAGGATTAGGGGACGGTTTAGGGTAAGGCTTCGGGTAAGGGTTAGGGTTAGGGTTAGGATTAGGGGACGGGGACGGTTTAGGGGACAGGTTAGAGTACGACAACGGTTTAGGGTGAGCGTACGTGTTAGGGTACGTGTTAGTGTTAGCGTACGAGTTAGGATTAGGGGACGGTTTAGGGTAAGGCTTCGGATAAGGGTTAGGGTTAAGGTTAGGGTTAGGGTTAGGGTTAGGGAACGGGGACGGTTTAGGGGACAGGTTAGGATAAGACAACGGTTTAGGGTGAGCGTAGGTGTTAGGGTACGGGTTAGAGTTAGCATACGGGTTAGGATTAGGGGACGGGTTAGTGTAAGGCTTCGGGTAAGGGTTAGGGTTAGGGTTAGGGTTAGGGTTAGGGGACGGGGACGGTTTAAGGGACAGGTTAGTGTACGACAACGGTTTATGGTGAGCGTACGTGTTAGGGTACGGGTTAGTGTTAGCGTACGGGTTAGGATTAGGGGACGGTTTAGGGTAAGGCTTCGGGTAAGTGTTTGGGTTAGGGTTATTGTTAGGGTTAGGGGACGGGGACGGTTTAGGGGACAGGTTAGGGTACGACAAAGTTTTAGGGTGAGCGTACGTGTTAGGGTATGGGTTAGTGTTAGCGTACGGGTTAGGATTAGGGGACGGTTTAGGGTAAGGCTTCGGGTAAGGGTTCGGGTTAGGGTTAGGGTTAGGGTTAGGGTTCGGGTGAGGGGACGGTGAAGGTTTAGGGGACAGGTTAGGGTACGACAACGGTTTAGGGTGAGCGTACGTGTTAGGGTACGGGTTAGTGTTAGCGTACGGGTTAGGTTTAGGGGACAGGTTAGGGTAAGGCTTCGGGTCAGGGTTAGGGTTAGTGTTAGGGTTAGGGTTAGGGGATGGGGTCGGTTTAGGGGACAGGTTGGGGTACAACAACGGTTTAGGGTGAGCGTACGTGTTAGGGTACGGGTTAGTGTTAGCGTACGGGTTAGGATTAGAGGACGTGTTAGGGTAAGGCTTCGGGTAAGGGTTAGGGTTAGGGTTAGGGTTAGGGTTAGGGGACCGGGACGTTTTAGGGGAAAGGTTAGAGTACGACAACGGTTTAGGTTGAGCCTACGTTTTAGGGTACGGGTTAGTGTTAGCGTACGGGTTAGGATTAGAGGACGTGTTAGGGTAAGGCTTCGGGTAGGGGTTAGGGTTAGGGTTAGGGTTAAGGTTAGGGTTAGGAGACGGGGACGGTTTAGGGGACAGGTTAGTGTACGAGTACGGTTTTGGGTGTGCGTATGTGTTAGGGTACGGTTTAGTGTTAGCGTATGGGTTAGGATTAGGGGACGGGTTAGGGTAAGGCTTCGGGTAAAGGATAGGGTTGGGTTAGGGTTAGGGTTAGTGTTAGGGGACGGGGACGGTTTAGGGGACAGGTTATGGTACGGCAACGGTTTATGGTGAGCGTACGTGTTAGGCTACGGGTTAGTGTTAGCATAGGGGTTAGGATTAGGGGATGGGTTAGGGTAAGGCTTCGGGTAAGGGTTAGGGTTAGGGATAGGGTTAGGGTTAGGGTTAGTGGACGGTTTAGGGGACATGTTAGGGTACGACAACGGTTTAGGGTGAGTGTATGTGTTAGGGTACGGGTTAGTGTTAGCGTACGGTTTAGGATTAGGGGACGGTTTAGGGTAAGGCTTCGGGTAAGGGTTAGGGTTAGGGTTAGGGTTAGGGTTAGGGGACGGGGACGGGGACGGTTTAGGGGACAGGTCAGTGTATGACAACGGTTTAGGTTGAGCGTACGGGTTAGGGTACGGTTTAGTGTTATCATAAGGGTTAGGATTAGGGGACGGGTTAGTGTAAGGCTTCGGGTAAGGTTTAGGTTTAGGGTTAGGGTTAGGGTTAGGGTTAGGGGATGGGGACGGTTTAGGGGACAGGTTAGAGTACGACAACGTTTTAGGGTGAGCATACGTGTTAGGGTACGGGTTAGTGTTAGCGTACGGGTTAGGATTAGAGGACGTGTTAGGGTAAGGCTTCGGGTAAGGGTTAGGGTTAGGGTTAGGGTTAGGGTTAGGAGATGGGGACGGTTTAGGGGACAGGTTAGTGTACGACTACGGTTTAGGGTGTGCATATGTGTTAGGGTACGGTTTAGTGTTAGCGTACGGGTTAGGATTAGGGGACGGGTTAGGGTAAGGCTTCGGGTAAGGGATAGGGTTAGGGTTAGGGTTAGGGTTAGGGTTAGGGGACGGGGACCGTTTAGGGGACAGGTTATTGTACGACAACGTATTATGGTGAGCGTACGTGTTAGGCTACGGGTTAGTGTTAGCATACGGTTTAGGATTAGGGGATGGGTTAGTGTAAGGCTTCGGGTAAGGGTTCGGGTTAGGGTTAGGGTTAGGGTTAGGGATAGGGTGAGGGGACGGTGATGGTTTAGGGAACACGTTAGGGGACGACAACGGTTTAGGGTGAGCGTACGTGTTAGGGTACGGGTTAGTGTTAGCGTACGGGTTAGGATTAGGGGACGGGTTAGGGTAAGGCTTCGGGTCAGGGTTAGGATTAGGGTTAGGGATAGGGTTAGGGGACGGGGACGGTTTAGGGGACAGGTTAGGGTACGACAACGGTTTACGTTGAGCGTACGTGTTAGGGTACGGGTTAGTGTTAGCGTACGGGTTAGGATTAGAGGACGAATTAGGGTAAGGCTTCGGGTAAGGGTTAGGGTTAGGGTTAGGGTTAGGGTTAGGGTTAGGAGACGGGGACGGTTTAGGGGACAGGTTAGTGTACAACAACGGTTTAGGGTGTGTGTATGTGTTAGGATACGGTTTAGTGTTAGCGTACGGGTTAGGATTAGGGGACGGGTTAGGGTAAGGCTTCAGGTAAGGGTTAGTGTTAGGGTTAGGGTTAGGGTTAGGGGATGGGGACGGTTTAGGGGACAGGTTAGGGTACGACAACGGTTTATGGTGAGCGTACGTGTTAGGCTATGGGTTAGTGTTAGCGTACGGTTTAGGAATAGGGTTCGGGTTAGGGTAAGGCTTTGGGTAAGTGTTAGGGTTAGGTTTAGGGTTAGGGGACGGGGACGGTTTAGGGGACAGGTTAGGGTAAGACAAAGGTTTAGGGTGAGGGTAAGTTTTAGGGTACGGGTTAGTGTTAGCGTACGGGTTAGGATTATGGGACGGGTTAGTGTAAGGCTTCGGGTAAGGGTTATGGCTAGGGTTAGGGTTAGGGTTAGGGGACGGGCACGGTTTAGGGGAGAGGTTAGTGTATGACAACGGATTAGGGTGAGCAAACGTGTTAGGGTACAGGTTAGTGTTATCGTATGGGTTAGGATTAGGGGAAGGGTTAGTGTAAGGCTTCGGGTAAGGGTTAGGGATTGGGTTAGGGTTAGGGTTAGGGTTAGGGGACGGGGACGGTTTAGGGGACAGGTTAGGGTACGACAACGGTTTAGGGTGAGCGTACGTGTTAGGGTACGGGTTACTGTTAGCGTACGGGTTAGGATTAGGTGTAGGGTTAGGGTGAGGCTTCGGGTAAGGGTTAGGGTTAGGGTTAGGGTCAGGGTTAGGGTTAGGGAACGGGGACGGTTTAGGGGACAGGTTACGGTACAACAACGTTTTAGGGTGAGCGTACGTGTTAGGGTACGGGTTAGAGTTAGCATACGCCTTAGGATTAGGGGACGGTTTAGGGTAAGGCTTCGGGTAAGGGTTCGGGATAGGGTTAGATTTACGGTTAGGGTTAGGTTTAGGGGACGGTGACGGTTTAGGGGACAGGTTAGGGTACTACAACGGTTTAGGGTGAGCCTACGTGTTAGGGTACAGGTTAGTGTTTGCGTACGGGTTAGGAATAGGGGCGGGTTAGGGTAAGGCTTCGGGTAAGGGTTAGGGTTAGTGTTAGGGTTAGGGGACGGGGACGGGGACGGTTTAGGGGACAGGTTATGGTACGACAACGGTTTAGGGTGAGCGTACGTGTTAGGGTACGGGTTAGTGTTAGCGTACGGGTTAGCATTAGGGGACGGGTTAGTGTAAGGCTTCGGGTAAGTGTTAGGGTTAGGGTTAGTGTTAGGGTTAGGGGACGGGGACGGTTTAGGGGACAGGTTAGGGCACGACAAATGTTTAGGGTGAGTGTACGTGTTAGGGTATGGGTTAGTGTTAGCGTACGGTTTAGGATTAGGGGACGGTTTAGGGTAAGGCTTCGGGTAAGGGTTCGGGTTAGGGTTAGGGTTAGGGTTAGGGATAGGGTGAGGGGACGGTGACGGTTTATGGGACAGGTTAGGGTACAGCAACGGTTTAAGGTGAGCGTACGTGTTAGGGTACGGGTTAGTGTTAGCGTACAGGTTAGGATTAGGGGACGGGTTAGGGTAAGGCTTCGGGTCAGGATTAGGGTTAGGGTTAGGGATAGGGTTAGGGGACGGGGACGGTTTAGGGGACAGGTTAGGGTACGACAACGGTTTAACTTGAGCGTACGTGTTAGGGTACGGGTTAGTGTTAGCGTACGGGTTAGGATTAGAGGACGTGTTAGGGTAAGGCTTCGGGTAAGGGTTAGGTTTAGGGTTAGGGTTAGGGTTAGGGTTAGGAGACGGGGACGGTTTAGGGGACAGGTTAGTGTACAACAACGGTTTAGGGTGTGTGTATGTGTTAGGATACGGTTTAGTGTTAGCGTACGGGTTAGTATTAGGGGACGGGTTAGGGTAAGGCTTCAGGTAAGGGTTAGGGTTAGGGTTAGGGTTAGGGTTAGGGGATGGGGACGGTTTAGGGGACAGGTTAGGGTACGACAACGGTTTATGGTGAGCGTACGTGTTAGGCTATGGGTTAGTGTTAGCGTACGGTTTAGGATTAGGGTACGGGTTAGTGTAAGGCTTTGGGTAAGGGTTAGGGTTAGGTTTAGGGTTAGGGTATGGGGACGGTTTAGGGGACAGGTTAGGGTACGATAAAGGTTTAGGGTGAGCCTACGTGTTAGGGTACGGGTTAGTGTTAGCGTACGGTTTAGGAATAGGGGCGGGTTAGGGTAAGGCTTCGGGTAAGGGTTAGGGTTAGTGTTAGGGTTAGGGAACGGGGACGGGGACGGTTTAGGGGACAGGTTAGGGTACGACAACGGTTTAGGGTGAGCGTACGTGATAGGGTACGGGTTAGTGTTAGCGTACGGGTTAGGATAAGGGGAAGGGTTAGGGTAAGGCTTCGGGTAAGGGTTATGGTTAGGGTTAGGGTTAGGGTTAGGGTTAGGTAACGGGGACGGTTTAGGGGACAGGTTAGTGTACGACAACGGTTTAGGGTGAGCGTACGTGTTAGGGTATGGGTTAGAGTTAGCGTACGTGTTAGGATTAGGGGACGGTTTAGCGTAAGGCTTCGGGTAAGGGTTCGGGTTAGGGTTAGGGTTAGGGTTTGGGATAGGGTGAGGTGACGGTGACGGTTTAGGGGACAGGTTAGGGTACGATAACGGTTTAGGTTGAGCGTACGTGTTAGGTTACGGGTTAGTGTTAGCGTACGGGTTAGGATTAGGGGACGGGTTAGGGTAAGGCTTCGGGTCAGGGTGAGGGTTAGGGATAGGGTTAGGGGACGGGGACGGTTTAGGGGACAGGTTAGGGTACGACAAAGGTTTAGGTTGAGCGTACGTGTTAGGGTACGGGTTAGTGTTAGCGTATGGGTTAGGATTAGGGGACGGGTTAGGGTAAGGCTTCGGGTCAGGGTTAGGGTTAGGGTTAGGGATAGGGTTAGGGGACGGGGACGGTTTAGGGGACAGGTTAGGGAACGACAACGGTTTACGTTGAGCGTACGTGTTAGGGTATGGATTAGTGTTAGCGTACGGGTTAGGATTAGAGGACGTGTTAGGGTAAGGCTTCGGATAAGGGTTAGGGTTAAGGTTAGGGTTAGGGTTAGGGTTAGGAGACGGGGACGGTTTAGGGGACAGGTTAGTGTACAACAACGGTTTAGGGTGTGTGTATGTGTTAGGATACGGTTTAGTGTTAGCGTACGGGTTAGGATTAGGGGACGGGTTAGGGTAAGGCTTCAGGTAAGGGTTAGGGTTAGGGTTAGGGGATGGGGACGGTTTAGGGGACAGGTTAGGGTACGACAACGGTTTATGGTGAACGTACGTGTTAGGCTATGGGTTAGTGTTAGCGTACGGTTTAGGATTAGGGGACGGGTTAGGGTAAGGCTTTGGGTAAGGGTTAGGGTTAGGTTTAGGGTTAGGGGACGGGGACGGTTTAGGGGACAGGTTAGGGTACAACGAAGGTTTAGGGTGAGCGTACGTGTTAGGGTACGGTTTAGTGTTAGCGTACGGGTTAGGATTAGGGGACGGGTTAGGGTAAGGCTTCGTGTAAGGGTTAGGGTTAGGTTTAGGGTTAGGGGACGGGGACGGGGACGGGGACAGTTTAGGGGACAGGTTAGTGTACGACAACCTTTTAGGGTGAGCGTACGTGTTAGGGTACGGATTAGTGTTAGCGTACGGGTTAGGATTAGGGGACGGGTTAGGGTAAGTCTTCGGGTAAGGGTTAGGGCTATGGTTAGGGTTAAGTTTAGGGGACGGGGACGGTTTAGGGGACAGGTTAGGGTACGACAACGGTTTAGGGTGAGCGTACGTGTTAGGGTACGGGTTAGTGTTATCGTATGGGTTAGGATTAGGGGACGGTTTACGGTAAGGCTTCGGGTAAGGGTTAGGGTTAGGGTTAGGTTTAGGGTTAGGGTTAGGGGACGGGGATGGTTTAGGGGACAGGTTAGTGTACGACAACGGTTTAGGGTGAGCGTACGTGTTAGGGTACGGGTTAGTGTTAGCGTACGGGTTAGGATTAGGGGACGGTTTAGGGTAAGGCTTCGGGTAAGGTTTAGGGTTAGGGTTAGGGTTAGGGTTAGGGTTAGCGGACGGGGACAGTTTAGGGGACAGGTTATTGTACAACAACGGTTTAGGGTGTGTGTATGTGTTAGGATACGGTTTAGTGTTTGCGTACGGGTTAGGATTAGGGGACGGGTTAGGTTAAGGCTTCAGGTAAGGGTTAGGGTTAGGGTTAGGGTTAGGGTTAGGGGATGGGGACGGTTTAGGGGACAGGTTAGGGTACGACAACGGTTTATGGTGAGTGTACGTGTTAGGCTATGGGTTAGTGTTAGCGTACGGTTTAGGATTAGGCTACGGGTTAGGGTAAGGCTTTGGGTAAGGGTTAGGGATAGGTTTAGGGTTCGGGGACGGGGACGGTTTAGGGGACAGGTTAGGGTACGACAAAGGTTTAGGGTGAGCGTACGTGTTAGGGTACGGGTTAGTGTTAGCGTACGGGTTAGGACTAGGGGATGGGTTAGGGTAAGGCTTCGGGTAAGGGTTAGGGTTAGGGTTAGGGTTAGGGGATGGGGACGGGTACGGGGACAGTTTAGGGGACAGGTTAGTGTACGACAACGGTTTAGGGTGAGCGTACGTGTTAGGGTACGGGTTAGTGTTAGCGTACGGGTTAGGATTAGGGGACGGGTTAGGGTAAGCCTTCGGGTAAGGGTTAGGGCTAGGGTTAGGGTTAGGGTTAGGGGACGGGGACGGTTTAGGGGACAGGTTAGTGTATGACAACGGTTTAGGGTGAGCGTACGTGTTATGGTACAGGTTAGTGTTATCGTATGGGTTAGGATTAGGGGACGGGTTAGGGTAAGGCTTCGGGTAAGGGTTAGGGTTAGGGTTAGGGTTAAGTTTAGGGGATGGGGACGGTTTAGGGGACAGGTTAGGGTACGACAACGGTTTAGGGTGAGCGTACGTGTTAGTGTACGGGTTAGTGTTAGCGTACGGGTTAGGATTAGGGGAAGGGTTAGGGTAAGGCTTCGGGTAAGGGTTAGTGTTAGGGTTAGGGTTAGTGTTAGGGTTAGGGAACTGGACGGTTTAGGGGACAGATTAGGGTACGACAACGGTTTAGCGTGAGCGTACGTGTTAGGGTATGGGTTAGAGTTAGCATACGGGTTAGGATTAGGGGACGGTTTAGGGTAAGGCTTCGGTTAAGGGTTCGGGTTAGGGTTAGGGTTAGGGTTAGGGTTAGGTTTTGGGGACGGTGACGGTTTAGGGGACAGGTTAGGGTACGACAACGGTTTAGGGTGAGCCTACGTGTTAGGGTACGTGTTAGTGTTAGCGTACGGGTTAGGAATAGGGGACGGGTTAGGGTAAGGCTTCGGGTAATAGTTAGGGTTAGTGTTAGGGTTAGGGTTAGGGGACGGGGACGGTTTAGGGGACAGGTTAGGGTACGACAACGGTATAGGGTGAGCGTACGTGTTAGGTTACGGGTTAGTGTTAGCGTACGGTTTAGGATTAGAGGACGTGTTAGGGTAAGGCTTCGGGTAAGGGTTAGGGTTAGGGTTAGGGTTAGGGTTAGGGGACGGGGACGGTTTAGGGGACAGGTTATGGTACGACAACAGTTTATGGTGAGCGTACGTGTTAGGCTACGGGTTAGTGTTAGCGTACGGGTTAGGATTAGGGGATGGGTTAGGGTAAGGCTTCGGGTAAGTGTTAGGGTTACGGTTAGGGATAGGTTAGGGGACGGGTACGGTTTAGGGGACACGTTAGGCTACAACAACAGCTTAGGGTGAGCGTACGTGTTAGGGTACGGGTTAGTGTTAGCGTACGGGTTAGGATTAGGGGACGGGTTAGGGTAAGGCTTCGGGTAAGGGTTAGGGTTAGGGTTAGGGTTAGGGGATGGGGACGGTTTAGGGGACAGGTTAGGGTACAACAACGGTTTAGGGTGAGTGTACGTGTTAGGGTACGGGTTAGTGTTAGCGTACGGTTTAGGATTAGGCGACGGGTTAGGGTAAGGCTTCGGGTAAGGGTTAGGGTTAGGGTTAGTGTTAGGGTTAGGGGACGGGGACGGTTTAGGGGACAGGTTAGGGTACGACAAAAATTTAGGGTGAGCGTACGTGTTAGGGTACGGGTTAGTGTTAGCTTACGGGTTAGGATTAGGGGACGGGTTAGGGTAAGGCTTCGGGTCAGGGTTAGGGTTAGGGTTAGGGATAGGGTTAGGGGACGGGGACGGTTTAGGGGACATGTTAGGGTACGAAAACGGTTTACGTTGAGCGTACGTGTTAGGGTACGGGTTAGTGTTAGCGTTCGGGTTAGGATTAGAGGTCGTGTTAGGTTAAGGCTTCGGGTAAGGGTTAGGGTTAGGGTTCGGGTTAGGGTTAGGGGACGGGGACGGTTTAGGGGACAGGTTATGTTACGACAACTGTTTATGGTGAGCGTACGTGTTAGGCTACGGGTTAGTGTTAGCGTACGGGTTAGGATTAGGGGATGGGTTAGGTTAAGGCTTCGGGTAAGGGTTAGGGTTAGGGTTAGGGTTAGGGGACGGGGACGGTTTAGGGGACAGGTTAGGCTACGACAACGGTTTAGGGTGAGCGTACGTGTTAGGGTACGGGTTAGTGTTAGCGTACGGGTTAGGATTAGGGGACGGGTTAGGGTAAGGCTTCGGGTAAGGGTTAGGGTTAGGGTTAGGGTTAGGGTAAGGGGACGGGGACGGTTTAGGGGACAGGTTAGGGTACGACAAAGGTTTAGGGTGAGTGTACGTGTTAGGGTACGGGTTAGTGTTAGCGTCCGGTTTAGGATTAGGGGACGGGTTAGGGTAAGGCTTCGGGTAAGGGTTAGGGCTAGGGTTAGGGTTAGGGTTGGGGGACGGGGATGGTTTAGGGGACAGGTTAGGGTACGACAACGGTTTAGGGTGAGCATACGTGTTAGGGTATGGGTTAGTGTTATCGTATGGGTTAGGATTAGGGGATGGGTTAAGGTAAGGCTTCGGGTAAGGGTTAGGGTTAGGGTTTGGGTAAGGGTTAGGGGACGGGGACGGTTTAGGGGACAGGTTAGTGTACGACAACGGTTTAGGGTGAGCGTACGTGTTAGGGTATGGGTTAGTGTTAGCATACGGGTTAGGATTAGTGCACGGGTTATGGTAAGGCTTCGGGTAAGGGTTAGGGTTAGGGTTAGGGTTACGGGACGGGGACGGTTTAGGGGACAGCTTAGTGTACGACAACAGTTTAGGGTGAGCGTACGTGTTAGTGTACGGGTTAGTGTTAGCGTACGGGTTAGGATTAGGGGACGGGTTAGGGTAAGGCTTCGGGTAAGGTTTAGGGTTAGGGTTAGGGTTAGGGTTAGGGTTAGGGGACGGGGACCTTTTAGGGGACAGGTTAGTGTATGACAACGGTTTAGGGTGAGCTTACGTGTTAGGGTACAGGTTAGTGTTATTGTATGGGTTAGGATTCGGGGACGGGTTAGGGTAAGGCTTCGGGTAAGGGTTAGGGTTAGGGTTAGGGTTAGGGTTAGGGGACGGGGACGGTTTAGGGGACAGGTTAGGGTTCGACAATGGTTTAGGGTGAGCGTACGTTTTAGGGTACGGTTTAGAGTTAGCATACGGGTTAGGATTAGGGGACGGGTTAGGATAAGGCTTCGGGTAAGGGTTAGGGTTAGGGTTAGGGTTAGGGGACGGGGACGGTTTAGGGGACAGGTTAGGGTACGACAATGGTTTAGGGTGAGTGTACGTGTTAGGGTACGGGTTAGTGTTAGCGTACAGGTTAGGATTAGGGGAAGGGTTAGGGTAAGGCTTCGGGTTAGGGTTAGGGTTAAGGTTAGGCTAGGGTTAGGTTTAGGGAATGGGGACGGTTTAGGGGACAGGTTAGGGTACGAAAACGGTTTAGGGTGAGCCTACGTGTTAGGGTACGGGTTAGAGTTAGCCTACGGGTTAGGATTAGGGGACGGTTTAGGGTAAGGCTTCGGGTAATGGTTCGGGTTATGGTTAGGGTTAGGATTAGGTTTAGGGGACGGTGACAGTTTAGGGGACAGGTTAGGGTACGAGAACGGTTTAGGGTGACCCTACGTGTTAGGGTACGGGTTAGTGTTAGCGTACGGGTTAGGAATAGGGGACGGGTTAGGGTAAGGCTTCGGGTAAGGGTTAGGGTTAGTGTTAGGGTTAGGGTTAGGGGACGGGGACGGTTTAGGGGACAGGTTAGGGTACGACAACGGTTTAGGGTGAGCGTACGTGTTAGGTTACGTGTTAGTGTTAGCGTACGGGTTAGGACTAGGGGACGGGTTAGTGTAAGGCTTCGGGTAAGGGTTAGGGTTAGGGTTAGGGTTAGGGTTAGGGTTAGGGAACGGGGACGGTTTAGGGGACAGGTTAGTGTACGACAACGGTTTAGGGTGAGCGTACGTGTTAGGGTAAGGGTTAGAGTTAGCATACGGGTTAGGATTTGGGGACGGTTTAGGGTAAGGCTTCGGTAAGGGTTCGGGTTACGGTTAAGGTTAGGGTTAGGTTTAGGGGACGGTGACGGTTTAGGGGACAGGTTAGGGTATGACAACGGTTTAGGGTGAGTGTACGTGTTAGGGTACGGGTTAGTTTTAGCGTACGGTTTAGTATTAGGGGACAGGTTAGGGTAAGGCTTCGGGTAAGGGTTAGGTTTAGGGTTAGGTTTAGGGTTAGGGTTAGGGTTAGGTAATGGGGACGCTTTAGGGGACAGGTTAGGGTACGACAACGGTTTAGGGTGAGCGTACGTGTTAGGGTACGGGTTAGTTTTAGCGTACGGTTTAGTATTAGGGGACGGGTTAGGGTAAGGCTTCGGGTAAGGGTTAGGTTTAGGGTTAGGTTTAGGGTTAGGGTTAGGGTTAGGTAATGGAGACGCTTTAGGGGACAGGTTAGGGTACGACAACGGTTTAGGGTGAGCGTACGTGTTAGGGTACGGGTTAGTGTTATCGTATGGGTTAGGATTAAGGGACGGATTACGGTAAGGCTTCGGGTAAGGGTTAGGGTTAGGGTTAGGTTTAGGTTTAGGGTTAGGGGACGGGGACGGTTTAGAGGAAAAGTTAGTGTACTACAACGGTTTAGGGTGAGCGTACGTGTTAGGGTACGGGTTAGTGTTAGCGTACGGGTTAGGATTAGGGGACGGGTTAGAGTAAGGCTTCGGGTAAGGTTTAGGGTTAGGGTTAGGGTTAGGGTTAGGGTTAGGGGACGGGGACAGTTTAGGGGACAGGTTAGTGTATGACAATGGTTTAGGGTGAGAGTACGTGTTAGGGTACAGGGTAGTGTTATCGTATGGGTTAGGATTAGGGGACGGTTTAGGGTAAGGCTTCGGGTAAGGGTTAGTGTTAGGGTTAGGGTTAGGGTTAGGGTTAGGGGACGGGGACGGTTTAGGGGACAGGTTAGGGTACGACAACGGTTTAGGGTGAGCGTACGTGTTAGGGTACATGTTTGTGTTAGCGTACGGTTTAGGATTAGGGGACGGGTTAGGGTAAGGCTTCGGGTAAGGGTTAGGGTTAGGGTTAGGGTTAGGGTTAGGGGACGGTTTAGGGGACAGGTTAGGGTACGACAACGGTTTAGGATGAGCGTACGTGTTCGGGTACGTGTTAGTGTTAGCGTACGTGTTAGGATTAGAGGACGTGTTAGTGTAAAGCTTCGGGTCAGGGTTAGGGTTAGGGTTAGGGTTAGGGTTAGGGTTAGGCGACGGGGACGGTTGAAGGGACAGGTTAGGGTATGACAAGGTTTAGGGTGAGCGTACGTGTTAGGGTACAGGTTAGTGTTAGCGTACGGGTTAGGATTAGGCGACGGGTTAGGGTAAGGCTTCGGGTAAGGTTTATGGTTAGGGTTAGTGTTAGGGTTAGGGGACGGGGACGGTTTAGGGGACAGGTTAGGGTACGACAAAGATTTAGGGTGAGCGTACGTGTTAGGGTACGGGTTAGTGTTAGCGTACAGGTTAGGATTAGGGGACGGTTTAGGGTAAGGCTTCGGGTAAGGGTTCGGGTTAGGGTTAGGGTTAGGTTTAGGGTTAGGGTGAGGGGACGGTGACGGTTTAGGGGACAGGTTAGGTTACGACAATGGTTTAGGGTGAGCGTACGTGTTAGGGTACGGGTTAGTTTTAGCGTACGGGTTAGGATTAGGGGACGGGTTAGGGTAAGGCTTTGGGTCAGGGTTATGGTTAGGGTTAGGGTTAGGGAACGGGGATGGTTTAGCGGACAGGTTAGGGTACGACAACGGTTTAGGGTGAGCGTACGTGTTAGGGTACGGGTTAGTGTTAGCGTACGGGTTAGGATTAGAGGACGTGTTAGTGTAAGGCTTCGGGTAAGGGTTAGGGTTAGGGTTAAGGTTAGGGTTAGGGTTAGGAGACGGGGACGGTTTAGGGGACAGGTTAGTGTACAACAACGGTTTAGGGTGTGTGTATGTGTTAGGGTAGGGTTTAGTGTTAGCGTACGGGTTAGGATTAGGGTACGGGTTAGGGTAAGGCTTCGGGTAAGGGTTAGGGTTAGGGTTAGGGTTAGGGTTAGGGAACGGGGACGTTTTAGGGGACAGGTTAGGGTACGACAACGGTTTAGGGTGAGCGTACGTGTTAGGGTACGGGTTAGTGTTATCGTATGGTTTAGGATTAGGGGACGGGTTAGAGTAAGGCTTCGGGTAACGGTAAGGGTTAGGGTTAGGGTTAGGGTTAGGGTTAGGTGACGGGGATATTTTTGGGGACAGGTTAGTGTACGACAACGGTTTAAGGTGAGCGTACGTGTTAGGGCATGGGTTTATGTTAGCGTACGGGTTAGGCTTATGGGACGGGTTAGGATAAGGCTTCGGGTAAGGGTTAGCATTAGTGTTAGGGTTAGGGTTAGGGTTAGGGGACGTGGACGGTTTAGGGGACAGGTTATGGTACGACAACGTTTTAGGGTGAGCGTACGTGTTAGGGTACGTGTTAGTGTTAGCGTACGGGTTAGGATTAGGGGACGGGTTATGGTAATGCTTCGGGTAAGGGTTAGGGTTAGGTTTAGGGTTAGGGTTAGGGGACGGGGACGGTTTAGGGGACAGGTTAGGGTACGACAACGGTTTAGGGTGAGCATACGTGTTAGGGTACGGGTTAGTGTTAGACTACGGGTTAGGATTAGGGGACGGGTTAGGGTAAGGCTTCGGGTAAGGGTTAAGGTTAGGGTTAGGGTTAGGGTTAGGGGATGGGGACGGTTTAGGGGACAGGTTAGTGTACGACAACGGTTTAGGGTGAGCGTACGTGTTAGGGTACCGGTTAGTGTTAGCGTACAGGTTAGGATTAGGTGACGGGGTAGGGTAAGGCTTCGGGTAAGGTTTAGGGTTAGGGTTAGGCTTAGGGTTACGGTTAGGGAACGGGGAGGATTTAGGGGACAGGTTAGTGTACGACAACGGTTTCGGTTGAGCGTACGTGTTAGGGTACGGGTTAGTGTTAGCGTACGGGTTAGGATTAGAGGACGGGTTAGTGTAAGTCTTAGGGTAAGGGTTAGGGTTAGGGTTAGGGTTAGGGTTAGGGGACGGGGATGGGGACGGTTTAGGGGACAGGTTAGGGTACGACAACGGTTTAGGGTGTGCGTATCTGTTAGGGTACGGTTTAGTGTTAGCGTACGGGTTAGGATTAGGGGACGTGTTAGTGTAAGGCTTCGGGTAAGGGTTAGGTTTAGGGTTAGGGTTAGGGTTAGGGTTAGGGGACGGTGACGGTTTAGGGGACAGGTTAGGGTACGACAACGGTTTATGGTGAGCGTACGTGTTAGGGTACGGGTTACTGTTAGCGTACGGGTTAGGATTAGGGGACGGGTTAGGGTAAGGCTTCGGGTAAGGGTTAGGTTTAGGGTTAGGTTTAGGGGACGGGGACGGTTTAGGGGACAGGTTAGGGTATGACAACGGTTTAGGGTGAGCGTACGTGTTTGGGTACGGGTTAGTGTTAGCGTACGGGTTAGGATTAAGGGACGGGTTAGGGTAAGGCTTCGGATAAGGGTAAGGGTTAGGGTTAGGGTTAAGGTTAGGGTTAGGGGACGGGGACGGTTTAGGGGATTGGTTAGTGTACGACAACATTTTAGGGTGAGCGTACGTGTTAGGGTACGGGTTAGTGTTAGGGTACTGGATAGGATTAGGGGACGGGTTTGTTTAAGGCTTCGGGTAAGGGTCAGGGTTAGGGTTAGGGTTAGGGGACGGGGACGGGGACGGGGACGGTTTAGGGGACAGGTTAGGGTACGACAAAGATTTAGGGTGAGCGTACGTGTTAGGGTACGGGTTAGTGTTAGCGTACGGGTTAGGATTACGGGACGGGTTAGTGTAAGGCTTCGGGTAAGAGTTAGGTTTAGGGTTAGGGTTAGGGTTAGGGGACGGGGACAGTTTAGAGGACAGGTTAGTGTATGACAACGGTTTAGGGTGAGAGTACGTGTTCGGGTACGGGTTAGTGTTATCGTAAGTGTTAGGATTAGGGGACGGGTTAGGGTAAGGCTTCGGGTAAGGGTTAGGGTTAGGATTAGGGGACGGGGACGGTTTAGGGGACAGGTTAGGGTATGACAACGGTTTAGGGTGAGCGTACGTGTTTGGGTACGGGTTAGTGTTAGCGTACGGGTTAGGATTAAGGGACGGGTTAGGGTAAGGCTTCGGATAAGGGTAAGGGTTAGGGTTAGGGTTAAGGTTAGGATTAGGGGACGGGGACGGTTTAGGGGATTGGTTAGTGTACGACAACATTTTAGGGTGAGCGTACGTGTTAGGGTACGGGTTAGTGTTAGCATACTGGTTAGGATTAGGGGACGGGTTTGTTTAAGGCTTCGGGTAAGGGTTAGGGTTAGGGTTAGGGTTAGGGGACGGGGACGGGGACGGGGACGGTTTAGGGGACAGGTTAGGGTACGACAAAGATTTAGGGTGAGCGTACGTGTTAGGGTACGGGTTAGTGTTAGCGTACGGGTTAGGATTACGGGACGGGTTAGTGTAAGGCTTCGGGTAAGAGTTAGGTTTAGGGTTAGGGTTAGGGTTAGGGGACGGGGACAGTTTAGAGGACAGGTTAGTGTATGACAACGGTTTAGGGTGAGAGTACGTGTTCGGGTACGGGTTAGTGTTATCGTAAGTGTTAGGATTAGGGGACGGGTTAGGGTAAGGCTTCGGGTAAGGGTTAGGGTTAGGGTTAGGGGACGGGGACGGTTTAGGTGACAGGTTAGAGTACGACAACGGTTTAGGGTGAGCGTACGTGTTAGGGTACGGGTTAGTGTTAGCGTATGAGTTAGGATTAGGGGACGGGGTAGGGTAAGGCTTCGGATAAGGGTTAGGGTTAAGGTTAGGGTTAGGGTTAGGGTTAGGGAACGGGGACGGTTTAGGGGACAGGTTAGTGTACAACAACGGTTTAGGGTGAGCGTACGTGTTAGGGTACGGGTTAGAGTTAGCATACGGGTTAGGATTAAGGTACGGGTTAGGGTAAGGCTTCGGGTTAGTGTTAGGGTTAGGGTTAGGGTTAGGGTTAGGGTTAGGCGACGGGGATGGTTTAAGGGACAGGTTAGTGTATGACAACGGTTTAGGGTGAGTGTACGTGTTAGGGTACGGGTGACTGTTAGCGTACGGTTTAGGATTAGGGGACGGGTTAGGATAAGGCTTCGGGTAAGGGTTAGTGTTAGGGTTAGGGTTAGGGTTAGGGGATGGGGACGGTTTAGGGGACAGGTTATGGTACGACAATGGTTTAGGGTGAGCGTACGTGTTAGGGTACGGTTTAGTGTTAGGGTACGGGTTAGGATTCGGGGACGTGTTAGGGTAAGGCTTCGGGTAAGGGTTAGGGTTAGGGTTAGGGTTAGGGTTAGTGTTAGGGGACGGGGACGGTTTAGGGGACAGGTTAGAGTACGACAACGGTTTATGGTGAGCGTACGTGTTAGGCTACGGGTTAATGTTAGCGTACGTGTTAGGATTAGGGGACGGGTTAGGGTAAGGCTTCGGGTAAGGGTTAGGTTTAGTTTTAGGGTTAGGGGACGTGGACGGTTTAGGGGACAGGTTAGCGTACGACAACGGTTTAGGGTGAGTGTACGTGTTAGGGTACGAATTAGTGTTACCGTACGTGTTAGTATCACGGGACGAGTTAGCGTAAGGCTTCAGGTAAGGATTAGGGTTAGGGTTAGGGTTAGGGTACGGGGACAGTTTTTGGGACAGGTTAGGGTACGACAACGGTTTACGGTGAGCGTACGTGTTAGGCTACGGGTTAGTGTTAGCGTACGGGTTAGGATTAGGGGACGGGTTAGGGTAAGGCTTCGGGTAAGTGTTAGGGTTAGGGTTAGGGTTAGGGTTAGGGGACGGGGACGGTTTATGGGACAGGTTAGGGTACGACAACTGTTTAGGGTGAGCGTACGTGTTAGGGTACGGGTTATTGTTAGCGTATGGGTTAGGATTAGGGGACGATTTAGGGTAAGGCTTCGGGTAAGGGTTAGCGTTAAGGTTAGGGTTAGGGTTAGGGGACGGGGACGGGGACGGTTTAGGGGACAGGTAAGAGTACGACAATGGTTTAGGGTGAGCGTACGTGTTAGTGTACGGGTTAGTGTTAGCGTACGGGTTAGGATTACGGGACGGGTTAGGGTAAGGCTTCAGTTAAGGATTAGGGTTAGAGTTAGGGTTAGGGTTAGGGTTAGGGGACGGGGATGGTTTAGGGGACAGGTTAGGGTACGACAACGGTTTAGGGTGAGCGTACGTGTTAGGGTACGGGTTAGTGTTATCGTACGGGTTAGGATTGGGGACGGGTTAGAGTAAGGCTTCGGGTAAGGTTTCGGGTTACGGTTAGGTTTAGGGTTAGGGTTAGGGGACGGTGATGGTTTAGGGGACAGGTTAGGGTACGACAACGGTTTAAGGTGAGCGTACATGTTAGGGTACGGTTTAGTGTTAGCGTACGGGTTAGGATTAGGGGACGGATTAGGGTAAGGCTTCGGGTAAGGGTTCGGGTTAGGGTTAGGGTTAGGGTTCGGGGACGTTGACGGTTTATGGGACAGGTTAGGGTATGACAATGGTTTAGGGTGAGCGTACGTGTTAGGGTACGGGTTAGGGTTAGCGTACGGGTTAGGATTAGGGGATGGGTTAGTGTAAGGCTTCGGGTAACGGTTAGGGCTAGGGTTAGGGTTAGGGATAGGGGACGGGGATGGTTTAGGGTACAGGTTAGGGTACGACAATGGTTTAGAGTGAGCGTACGTGTTAGGGAACGGGTTAGGGTTAGCGTACGGTTAGGATTAGGGGATGGGTTAGTGTTAGGCTTCGGGTAAGGGTTAGGGTTAGGGTTAGGGTTAGGGATAGGGGACGGGGATGGTTTAGGGTACAGGTTAGGGTACGACAATGGTTTAGAGTGAGCGTACGTGTTAGGGTACGGGTTAGTGTTAGCGTACGGGTTAGGTTTAGGGTACGGTTTAGTGAAAGGCTTCGGGTAAGGGTTAGGGTTAGGGTTAGGGTTAGGGGACGGGGACGTTTTAGGGGACAGGTTAGGGTACGACAACGGTTTAGGGTGAGCGTACGTGTTAGGGTACGGGTTAGTGTTAGCGTACGGGTTAGGATTAGAGGACGGGTTAGGGTAAGGCTTCTGGTAAGGGTTGGGGTTAGGGTTAGGGTTAGGGTTAGGAGACGGGGACGGTTTAGGGGACAGGTTAGTGTACGACAACGGTTTAGGGTGTGCGTATGTGTTAGGGTACGCTTTAGTGTTAGCGTACGGGTTAGGATTAGGGGACGGTTTACGGTAAGGCTTCGGGTAAGGGTTAGGGTTAGGGTTAGGTTTAGGGTTAGGGGACGGGGACGGTTTAGGGGACAGGTTAGGGTACGACAATGGTTTAGGGTGAGCGTACGTGTTAGGGTACGGTTTAGTGTTAGCGTACGGTTTAGGATTAGGGGACGGGTTAGTGTAAGGCTTCGGGTAAGTGTTAGGGTTAGGGTTAGGGTTAGGGGACGGGGAGGGTTTAGGGGACAGGTTAGGGTACGACAACGGTTTAGGGTGAGCATACGTGTTAGGGTACGGGTTCGTGTTAGCGTACGGGTTAGGATTAGGGGAAGGGTTAGTGGAAGGCTTCGGGTAAGTGTTAGGGTTAGGGTTTGGGTTAGGGTTAGGGTTAGGGGACGGGGACGGTTTAGGGGACAGGTTAGGGTATGACAAAGGTTTAAGGTGAGCATACGTGTTAGGGTATGGGTTAGTGTTAGCCAACGGGTTAGGATTAGGGGACGGGTTAGTGTAAGGCTTCGGGTAAGGGTTAGGTTTAGGGTTAGGGTTAGGGTTAGGGGACGGGGACGGGGACGGTTTAAGGGACAGGTTAGTGTACGACAACGGTTTAGGGTGAGCGTACGTGTTAGGGTACGGGTTAGTGTTAGCGTACGGGTTAGGATTAGGGGACGGGTTAGGGTAAGGCTTCGGGTAAGGGTTAGGGTTAGGGTTAGGGTTAGGGGACGGGGACGGTTTAGGGGACAGGTTAGGGTACGACAACGGTTTAGGGTGAGCGTACGTGTTAGGGTACTGTTTATGGTTAGATTACGGGTTAGGATTAGGGGACGGGTTAGAGTAAGGCTTCGGGTAAGTGTTAGGGTTAGGGTTAGGGTTAGGATTAGGGGACGGGGATGGTTTAGGGGACAGGTTAGTGTACGATAACGGTTTAGGGTGAGCGTACATGTTAGGGTATGGTTTAGTGTTAGCGTACGGTTTAGGCTTATGGGACGGGTTAGGGTAAGGCTTCAGGTAAGGGTTAGGGTTAGGGTTAGGGTTAGGGTTAGGTGACGGGGACGGTATAGGGGACAGGTTTTGGTACGACAAAGTTTTAGGGTGAGCGTACGTGTTAGCGTACGTGTTAGTGTTAGCGTACCGGTTAGGATTAGGGGACGGGTTAGGGTAAGGCTTCGGGTAAGGGTACGGGTTAGGGTTAGGGTTAGGGGACGGGGACGGGGATGGTTTAGGGGACAGGTTAGAGTACGACAACAGTTTAGGGTGAGCGTACGTGTTAGGCTACGGGTTAGTGTTAGCGTCCGGGTTAGGATTAGGGGACGGGTTAGGTTAAGGCTTTGGGTAAGGGTTAGGGTTAGGGTTAGGGTTAGGGTTAGGGATAGGGGATGGGGATGGTTTAGGGTACAGGTTAGGGTACGACAATGGTTTAGGGTGAGCATACGTGTTAGGGTACGGGTTAGTGTTAGCGTTGGGGTTAGGCTTAGAGGACGGGTTTGGGTAAGGTTTCGGGTAAGGTTTAGGGTTAGGGTTAGGGTTAGGGTTAGGAGACGGGGAAGGTTTAGGGGACAGGTTAGTGTACGACAACGGTTTAGGGTGAGCGTATATGTTAGGGTTCGGTTTAGTGTTAGTGTACGGGTTAGGATTAAGGGACGGGTTATGGTAAGGCTTCGGGTAAGGGTTAGGGTTAGGGTTAGGGTTAGGGTTAGGGTTAGGGGACGGGGACGGTTTATGGGACAGGTTAGGGTACGACAACAGTTTAGGGTGAGCGTACGTGTTAGGGTACGGGTTATTGTTAGCGTACGGGTTAGGATTAGGGGACGATTTAGGGTAAGGCTTCGGGTAAGGGTTAGCGTTAGGGTTAGGGTTAGGGTTAGGGGACGGGGACGGGGACGGTTTAGGGGACAGGTAAGGGTACGACAATTGTTTAGGGTGAGCGTACGTGTTAGTGTACGGGTTAGTGTTAGCGTACGGGTTAGGATTACGGGACGGGTTAGGGTAAGGCTTCAGGTAAGGATTAGGGTTAGAGTTAGGGTTAGGGTTAGGGTTAGGGGACGGGGACGGTTTAGGAGACAGGTTAGGGTACAACAACAGTTTAGGGTGAGCGTACGTGTTCGGCTATGGGTTAGTGTTAGCGTACGGGTAAGGATTAGGGGACGGGTTAGGGTAAGGCTTCGGGTAAGGGTTAGGGTTAGGGTTAGGGTTAGGGGACGGGGATGGTTTAGGGGACAGGTTAGGGTACGACAACGGTTTAGGGTGAGCATACGTGTTAGGGTACGTGTTAGTGTTAGCGTACGGGTTAGGATTAGAGGACGGGTTAGGGTAAGGCTTCGGGTAAGGGTTGGGATTAGGGTTAGGGTTAGGGTTAGGGTTAGGAGACGGGGACGGTATAGGGGACAGGTTAGTGTATGACAACGTTTTAGGGTGTGCGTATGTGTTAGGGTACAGTTTAGTGTTAGCATACGGGTTAGGATTAGGGGACGGGTTACGGTAAGACTTCGGGTAAGGGTTAGGTTTAGGGTTAGGGTTAGTGTTAGGGGACGGGGACGGGGACGGTTTAGGGGACAGGTTAGTGTACGACAACGGTTTAGGTTGAGCGTAAGTGTTAGGGTACGGTTTAGTGTTAGCGTACGGGTTAGGATTAGGGGACGGTTTAGGGTAAGGCTTCGGGTAAGGGTTAGGGTTAGGGTTAGAGTTGGGGTTAGGGGACGGGGACGGGGACGGTGTAGGGGACAGGTTAGTGTACGACAACGTTTTAGGGTGAGCGTACGTGTTAGTGTACTGGTTAGTGTTAGCGTACGGGTTCGGATTAGGGGACGGGTTAGGGTAAGGCTTCGGATAAGGGTTAGGGTTAAGGTTAGGGTTAGGGTTAGGGTTAGGGTAAGGGAACGGGGACGGTTTAGGGGACAGGTTAGGGTACGGCAACGGTTTAGGGTGAGCATACGTGTTAGGGTATGGGTTTGTGTTAGCCTACGGGTTAGGATTAGGGGACGGGTTAGGGTACGGCTTCGGGTAAGGATTAGGGTTAGGGTTAGGTTTAGGGTTATTGGACGGGGACGGGGACGGTTTAGGGGACAGGTTAGTGTACGAAAACGGTTTAGGGTGAGCGTACGTGTTAGGGTTAGGGTTAGGGTTAGGGTTAGGGTTAGGGGACGGGGACGGTTTAGGGGACCGGTTAGGGTACGACAACGGTTTAGGATGAGCGTACGTGTTAGGGTACGGGTTAGAGTTAGCATATGGTTTAGTATTAGGGGACGGGTTAGGGTAAGGCTTCGGGTAAGGGTTAGGGTTAGGGTTAGCGTTAGGGTTAGGGGACGGGGACGGTTTAGGGGACAGGTTCGGGTTTGAGAACGGTTTAGTGTGAGCATACGTGTTAGGGTACGGGTTAGTGTTAGCGTATGGGTTAGGTTTAGGGGACGGTTTAGGGTAAGGCTTCGGGTAAGGTTTAGGGTTAGGGTTAGGATTAGGGTTAGGGTTAGGGGACGGGGATGGTTTAGGGGACAGTTTAGTGTACGACAACGGTTTAGGGTGAGCGTACGTGTTAGGGTACGGGTTAGTGTTAGCGTACGGGTTAGGATTCGGGGAAGATTTAGGGTAAGGCTTCGGGTAAGGGTTAGCGTTAGGGTTAGGGTTAGGGTTAGGGGACGGGGACGGGGACGGTTTAGGGGACAGGTTAGGGTACGACAACGGTTTAGGGTGAGAGTACGTGTTAGTGTACGGGTTAGTGTTAGCGTACGGGTTAGGATTACGGGACGGGTTAGGGTAAGGCTTCAGGTAAGGATTAGGGTTAGAGTTAGGGTTAGGGTTAGGGTTAGGGGACGGGGACGGTTTAGGGGACAGGTTAGGGTACGACAACAGTTTAGGGTGAGCGTACGTGTTAGGCTACGGGTTAGTGTTAGCGTACGGGTAAGGATTAGGGGACAGGTTAGGGTAAGGCTTCGGGTAAGGTTTAGGTTTAGGGTTAGGGTTAGGGTTCGGAGACGGGGACGGTTTAGGGGACAGGTTAGTGTATGACAACGGTTTAGGGTGTGCGTATGTGTTAGGGTACTGTTTAGTGTTAGCGTACGGGTTAGGATTAGGGGACGTGTTAAGGTAAGGCTTCGGGTAAGGGTTAGGGTTAGGGTTAGGGTTAGGGTTAGGGGACGGGGACGGTTTAGGGGACAGGTTAGTGTACGACAACGGTTTAGGGTGAGCGTAAGTGTTAGGGTACGGTTTATTGTTAGCGTACGGGTTAGGATTAGGGGACGGGTTAGGGTAAGGCTTCGGGTAAGGGTTAGGGTTAGGGTTAGAGTTGGGGTTAGGGGACGGGGACGGGGACGGTGTAGGGGACAGGTTAGTGTACGACAACGTTTTAGGGTGAGCGTACGTGTTAGGGTACTGGTTAGTGTTAACGTACGGGTTCGGATTAGGGGACGGGTTAGGGTAAGGCTTCGGATAAGGGTTAGGGTTAAGGTTAGGGTTAGGGTTAGGGTTAGGGAACGGGGACGGTTTAGGGGACAGGTTAGGGTACGACAACGGTTTAGGGTGAGCGTACGTGTTAGGGTATGGGTTAGTGTTAGCGTACGGGTTAGGCTTATGGGACGGGTTAGGTTAAGTCTGCTGGTGAGGGTTAGGGTTAGGGTTAGGGTTAGGTTTAGGGTTAGGGGACGGGGACGGTTTAGGGGACAGGTTATGGTACGACAAGGTTTTAGGGTGAGCGTACGTGTTAGGGTACGTGTTAGTGTTAGCGTACGGGTTATTATTTGCGGACGGGTTAGGGTAAGGCTTCGGGTAAGGGTTAGGGTTAGGGTTAGGGGACTGGGACGGTTTAGGAGACAGGTTAGGGTACGACAACGGTTTAGGGTGAGCGTACGTGTTAGGGTAAGGATTAGGGTTAGCGTACGGGTTAGTATTAGGGGATGGGTTAGTGTAAGGCTTCGGGTAGGGGTTAGGGTTATGGTTAGGGATAGGGGACGGGGATGGTTTAGGGTACTGGTTAGAGTACGACAATCGTTTAGGGTGAGCGTACGTGTTAGGGTACGGGTTAGTGTTAGCGTACGGGTTAGGATTGGGGACGGGTTAGGGTAAGGCTTCGGGTAAGGTTTCGGGTTAGGGTTAGGTTTAGGGTTATGGTTAGGGGACGGTGACGGTTTAGGGGACAGGTTAGGGTACGACAACGGTTTAGGGTGAGCGTACATGTTAGGGTACGGGTTAGTGTTAGCGTACGGGTTAGGATTAGGGGACGGATTAGGGTAAGGCTTCGGGTAAGTGTTCGGGTTAGGGTTAGGGTTAGGGTTCGGGGACGTTGACAGTTTAGGGGACAGGTTAGGGTACGACAACGGTTTAGGGTGAGCGTACGTGTTAGGGTACGGGTTAGTGTTAGCTTACGTGTTAGGATTAGGGGACGGGTTAGGGTAAGGCTTCGGGTAAGTGTTAGGGTTAGGGTTAGGGTTAGTGTTAGGGGACGCGGACGGTTTAGGGGACAGGTTAGGGTACGACAACGGTTTAGGGTGAGCGTACGTGTTATTGTACGGGTTAGGGTTAGCGTACGGGTTAGGATTAGGGGATGGGTTAGTGTAAGGCTTCGGGTAAGTGTTATGGCTAGGGTTAGGGTTAGGGATAGGGGACGGGGATGGTTTAGGGTACAGGTTAGGGTACGACAATGGTTTAGAGTGAGCGTACGTGTTAGGGTACGGGTTAGGGTTAGCGTACGGGTTAGGATTAGGGGATGGGTTAGTGTTAGGCTTTGGGTAAGGGTTAGGGTTAGGGTTAGGGTTAGGGATAGGGGACGGGGATGGTTTAGGGTACAGGTTAGGGTACGACAATGGTTTAGAGTGAGCGTACGTGTTAGGGTACGGGTTAGTGTTAGCGTACGGGTTAGGTTTAGGGTACGGGTGAGTGTAAGGCTTCGGGTAAGGGTTAGGGTTAGGGTTAGGGTTAGGGGACGGGGACGGTTTAGGGAACAGGTTAGGGTACGACAACGGTTTAGGGTGAGCGTACGTGTTAGGGTATGGGTTAGTGTTAGCATACGGGTTAGGATTAGAGGACGGGTTAGGGTAAGGCTTCTGGTAAGGTTTAGGGTTAGGGTTAGGGTTAGGGTTAGGAGACGGGGACGGTTTAGGGGACAGGTTAGTGTACGACAACGGTTTAGGGTGTGCGTATGTGTTAGGGTACGCTTTAGTGTTAGCGTACGGGTTAGGATTAGGGGACGGGTTACGGTAAGGCTTCGGGTATGGGTTAGGGTTAGGGTTAGGGTTAGGGTTACGGGACGGGGACGGTTTAGGGGACAGGTTAGGGTACGACAACGGTTTAGGGTGAGCGTACGTGTTAGGGTACGGTTTAGTGTTAGCGTACGGTTTAGGATTAGGGGACGGGTTAGTGTAAGGCTTCGGGTAAGTGTTAGGGTTAGGGTTAGGGTTAGGGTTAGGGTTAGGTGACGGGGACGGTTTAGGAGACAGGTTAGGGTACGACAAAGGTTTAAGGTGAGCATACGTGTTAGGGTACGGATTAGTGTTAGCTAACGGGTTAGAATTAGGGGACGGGTTAGAGTAAGGCTTCGGGTAAGGGTTAGGGTTAGGGTTAGGGTTAGGGGACGGGGACGGGGACGGTTTTGGGACAGGTTAGTGTACGACAACGGTTTAGGGTGAGCGTACGTGTTAGGGTACGGGTTAGTGTTAGCGTACGGGTTAGGATTAGGGGACGGGTTAGGATAAGGCTTTGGGTAAGGTTTAGGGTTAGGGTTAGGGTTAGGGTTGGGAGACGGGGACGGTTTAGGGGACAGGTTATGGTAGGACAACGGTTTAGGGTGAGCGTACGTGTTAGGGTACGGTTTAGTGTTATCGTATGGGTTAGGATTAAGGGACGGGTTAGGGTAAGGCTTCGGGTAAGGGTTAGGGTTAGGGTTAGGGTTAGGGTTAGGGGTAGGGGACGGGGACGGTGTAGGGGACAGGTTAGGGTACGACAACGGTTTAGGGTGAGTGTACGTGTTAGGGTACGGGTTAGTGTTAGCGTACGGGTTAGGATTAGGGGACGGGTTAGGGTAAGGCTTCGGGTAAGTGTTAGGGTTAGGCTTAGGGTTAGGGTTAGGGTTAGGGAACGGGGACGGTTTAGGGGAAACGTTAGTGTACGACAACGGTTTAGGGTGAGCGTACGTGTTAGGGTACGGGTTAGAGTTAGCATGAGGGTTAGGATTAGGGGACGGTTTAGGGTAAGGCTTCGGGTAAGGGTTCGGGTTAGGGTTAGGGTTAGGGTTAGGGTTAGGGGACGGGGACGGTTTAGGGGACAGGTTAGGGTACGACAACGGTTTAGGGTGAGCGTACGTGTTAGGGTACGGGTTAGTGTTAGCGTACGGGTTAGGTTTAGAGGACGTGTTAGGGTAAGGCTTCGGGTAAGTGTTAGGGTTAGGGTTAGGGTTAGGAGACGGGGACGGTTTACGGGACAGTTTAGTGTACGACAACGGTTTAGGGTGTGCGTATGTGTTAGGGTACGGGTTAGTGTTAGCTGACTGGTTAGGTGTAGGGGACGGGTTAGTGTAAGGCTTCGGGTAAGGGTTAGGGTTAGGGTTAGGGTTAGGGTTAAGGGACGGGGATGGGGACGGTTTAGGGGACAGGTCAGTGTATGACAACGGTTTAGGGTGAGCGTACGTGTTAGGGTATGGGTTAGTGTTAGCGTACGGTTTAGGATTAGCGGACGGGTTAGGGTAAGGCTTCGGGTAAGAGTTAGGGTTAGGGTTAGGGTTAGGGTTAGGGGACGGGGACGGTTTAGGGGACAAGTTAGGGTACGAAAACTGTTTAGGGTGAGCGTACGTGTTAGGGTACGGGTTAGTGTTATCGTAAGGGTTAGGATTAGGGGACGGGTTAGGGTAAGGCTTCGGGTAAGGGTTAGGGTTAGGGTTAGGGTTAGGGGACGGGGACGGTTTAGGGGACAGGTTAGAGTACGACAACGGTTTAGGGTGAGCGTACGTGTTAGGGTACGTGTTAGTATTAGCGTACGAGTTAGGATTAGGGGACGGGTTACGGTAAGGCTTCGGGTAAGGGTTAGGTTTAGGGTTAGGGTGAGGGTTAGGGGACGGGGACGGTTTAGGGGACAGGTTAGGGTACGACAACGGTTTAGGGTGAGCGTACGTGTTAGGGTACGGTTTAGTGTTAGCGTACGGTTTAGGATTAGGGGACGGGTTAGTGTAAGGCTTCGGGTAAGTGTTAGGGTTAGGGTTAGGGTTAGGGGACGGGGAGGGTTTAGGGGACAGGTTAGGGTACGACAACGGTTTAGGGTGAGCGTACCTGTTAGGGTACGGGTTCGTGTTAGCGTACGGTTTAGGATTAGGGGACGGGTTAGTGTAAGGCTTCGGGTAAGTGTTAAGGTTAGGGTTAGGGTTAGGGTTAGGGGACGTGGACGGTTTAGGGGACAGGTTTGGGTACGACAAAGGTTTAAGGTGAGCATACGTGTTAGGGTACGGGTTAGTGTTAGCCAACGGGTTAGGATTAGGGGACGGGTTAGGGTAAGGCTTCAGGTAAGGGTTAGGGTTAGGGTTAGGGTTAGGGTTAGGGGACAGGGACGGGGACGGTTTAGGGGACAGGTTGGTGTACGACAACGGTTTAGGGTGAGCGTACGTGTTAGGGTACGGGTTAGTGTTGGCGTACGGGTTAGGATTAGGGGACGGGTTAGGGTAAGGCTTTGGTTAAGGTTTAGGGTTAGGGTTAGGGTTAGGGTTAGGGGACCGGGATGGCTTAGGGGACAGGTTAGGGTACGACAACGGTTTAGGGTGAGCGTACGTGTTAGGGTACGGTTTAGTGTTATCGTATGGGTTAGGATTAAGGGACGGGTTAGGGTAAGGCTTCGGGTAAGGGTTAGGGTTAGGGTTAGGGTTAGGGTTAGGGTTAGGGGAAGGGGACGGGGACGGTGTAGGGGACAGGTTAGGGTACGACAACGGTTTAGGGTGAGTGTACGTGTTAGGGTACGGGTTAGTGTTAGCGTACGGGTTAGGATTAGGGGACGGGTTAGGGTAAGGCCTCGGGTAAGGGTTAGGGTTAGGGTTAGGGTTAGGGTTAGGGAACGGGGACGGTTTAGGGGAAACGTTATTTACGACAACGGTTTAGGGTGAGCGTACGTGTTAGGGTACGGGTTAGAGTTAGCATGAGGGTTAGGATTAGGGGACGGTTTAGGGTAAGGCTTCGGGTAAGGGTTCGGGTTAGGGTTAGGGTTAGGGTTAGGGTTAGGGTTAGGGGACGGGGACGGTTTAGGGGACAGGTTAGAGTACGACAACGGTTTAGGGTGAGCGTACGTGTTAGGGTACGTGTTAGTGTTTGCGTACGAGTTAGGATAATGGGACGGGTTACGGTAAGGCTTCGGGTAAGGGTTAGGGTTAGGGTTAGGGTGAGGGTTAGGGGACGGGGACGGTTTAGGGGACAGGTTAGGGTACGACAACGGTTTAGGGTGAGCGTACGTGTTAGGGTACGGTTTAGTGTTAGCGTACGGTTTAGGATTAGGGGACGGGTTAGTGTAAGGCTTCGGGTAAGTGTTAGGGTTAGGGTTAGGGTTAGGGTTAGGGTTAGGAGACGGGGACGGTTTAGGAGACAGGTTAGTGTACGACAACGGTTTAGGGTGTGCGTATGTGTTTGGGTACGTTTTAGAGTTAGCGTACGGGTTAGGATTAGGGGACGGGTTAGGGTAAGGCTTCGGGTAAGGGTTAGGGTTAGGGTTAGGATTAGGGTTAGAGTTAGGGGACGGGGAGGGTTTAGGGGACAGGTTATGGTACGACAACGGTTTATGATGAGCGTACGTGTTAGGCTACAGTTTAGTGTTAGCGTACGGGTTAGGATTAGGGGATGGTTTAGGGTAAGGCTTCGGGAAAGGGTTAGGGTTAGGTTTAGGGTTAGGGTTAGGGGACGGGGACGGTTTAGGGGACAGGTTAGGGTACGACAACGGTTTAGGGTGAGCGTACGTGTTAGGGTACGTGTTAGTGTTAACTGACTGGTTAGGATTAGGGGACGGGTTAGGGTAAGGCTTCGGGTAAGGGTTAGGGTTAGGGTTAGGGTTAGGGTTAGGGGACGGGGATCGGGACGGTTTAGGGGACAGGTCAGTGTATGAAAACGGTTTAGGGTGAGCGTACGTGTTAGGGTACGGGTTAGTGTTAGCGTACGGGTTAGGATTAGGGTACGGGTTAGTGTAAGGCTTCGGGTAAGGGTTAGGGTTAGGGTTAGGGTTAGGGTTAGGGGATGGGGTCGGTTTAGGAGACCGGTTAGTGTACGAAAACGGTTTAGGGTGAGCGTACGTGTTAGGGTACGGGTTAGTGTTATCGTAAGGGTTAGGATTAGGGGACGGGTTAGGGTAAGGCTTCGGGTAAGGGTTAGGGTTAGGGTTAGGGTTAGGGGACGGGGACGGTTTAGGGGACAGGTTAGAGTACGACAACGGTTTAGGGTGAGCGTACGTGTTAGGGTACGTGTTAGTGTTAGCATACGAGTTAGGATTAGGGGACGGTTTAGGGTAAGGCTTCGGGTAAGGGTTAGGTTTAGGGTTAGGGTTAGGTTTAGGGGACGGGGACGGGGACGGTTTAGGGGACAGGTCAGTGTATGACAACGGTTTAGGGTGAGCGTACGTGTTAGGGTACGGTTTAGTGTTATCATAAGGGTTAGGATTAGGGGACGGGTTAGGGTAAGGCTTCGGGTAAGGTTTAGGTTTAGGTTTAGTGTTAGGGTTAGGGTTAGGGGACGGGGACGGTTTAGGGGACAGGTTAGAGTACGACAACGGTTTAGGGTGAGTGTACGTTTTAGGGTATGGGTTAGTGTTAGCGTACGGGTTAGGATTAGAGGACGTGTTAGGGTAAGGCTTCGGGTAAGGGTTAGGGTTAGGGTTAGGGTTAGGGTTAGGGTTAGGAGACGGGGACGGTTTAGGGGACAGGTTAGTGTACGACTACAGTTTAGGGTGTGCGTATGTGTTAGGGTACGGTTTAGTGTTAGCGTACGGGTTAGGATTAGGGGACGGGTTAGGGTAAGGCTTCGGGTAAGGGTTAGGGTTGGGGTTAGGGTTAGGGTTAGGGGACGGGGATGGGGACGGTTTAGGGGACAGGTCAGTGTATGACAACGGTTTAGGGTGAGCGTACGTGTTAGGGTACGGGTTAGTGTTATCGTAAGGGTTAGGATTAGGGGACGAGTTAGGGTAAGGCTTCGGGTAAGGGTTAGGGTTAGGGTTAGGGTTAGGGGACGGGGACGGTTTAGGGGACAGGTTAGAGTACGACAGCGGTTTAGGGTGAGCGTACGTGTTAGGGTACGTGTTAGTGTTAGCGTACGAGTTAGGATTAGGGGACGGTTTAGGGTAAGGCTTCGGATAAGGGTTAGGGTTATGGTTAGGGTTAGGGTTAGGGTTAGGGAACGGGGACGGTTTAGGGGACAGGTTAGGATACGACAACGGTTTAGGGTGAGCGTACGTGTTAGGGTACGGGTTAGAGTTAGCATACGGGTTAGGATTAGGGGACGGGTTATTGTAAGGCTTCGGGTAAGGGTTAGGGTTAGGGTTATGGTTAGGGTTAGGGTTAGGGGACGGGGACGGTTTAAGGGACAGGTTAGGGTACGACAACGGTTTATGGTGAGCGTACGTGTTATGGTACGGGTTAGTGTTAGCGTACGGGTTAGGATTAGGGGACGGGTTAGGGTAAGGCTTCGGGTAAGTGTTAGGGTTAGGGTTATTGTTAGGGTTAGGGGACGGGGACGGTTTAGGTGACAGGTTAGGGTACGACAAAGTTTTAGGGTGAGCGTACGTGTTAGGATATGGGTTAGTGTTAGCGTACGGGTTAGGATTAGGGGACGGTTTAGGGTAAGGCTTCGGGTAAGGGTTCGGGTTAGGGTTAGGGTTAGGGTTCGGGTGAGGGGACGGTGAACCTTTAGGGGACAGGTTAGGGTACGACAACGGTTTAGGGTGAGCGTACGTGTTAGGGTACGGGTTAGTGTTAGCGTACGGGTTAGGTTTAGGGGACAGGTTAGGGTAAGGCTTCGGGTCAGGGTTAGGGTTAGGGTTAGGGTTAGGGTTAGGGGATGGGGTCGGTGTAGGGGACAGGTTAGGGTACGACAACGGTTTGGGTGAGCGTACGTGTTAGGGTATGGGTTAGTGTTAGCGTACGGGTTAGGATTAGAGGACATGTTAGGGTAAGGCTTCGGGTAAGGGTTAGGGTTAGGTTTATGGTTAGGGTTAGGAGACGGGGACGGTTTAGGGGACAGGTTAGTGTACAACAACGGTTTAGGGTGTGTGTATGTGTTAGGGTATGGTTTAGTGTTAGCGTACGGGTTAGGATTAGGGGACGGGTTAGAGTAAGGCTTCGGGTAAGGGTTAGGGTTAGGGTTAGGGTTAGGGTTAGGGGACGGGGACGTTTTAGGGGACAGGTTAGAGTACGACAACGGTTTAGGGTGAGCGTACGTGTTAGGGTACGGGTTAGTGTTTGCGTACGGGTTAGGATTAGAGGACGTGTTAGGGTAAGGCTTCGGGTAAGGGTTAGGTTTAGGGTTAGGGTTAGGGTTAGGGTTAGGAGACGGGGACGGTTTAGGGGACAGGTTAGTGTATGACTACGGTTTAGGGTGTGCGTATGTGTTAGGGTACGGTTTAGTGTTAGCGTACGGGTTAGGATTAGGGGACGGGTTAGGGTAAGGCTTCGGGTAAGGGATAGGGTTAGGGTTAGGGTTAGGGTTAGGGTTAGGGGACGGGGACCGTTTAGGGGACACGTTATGGTACGACAACGGTTTATGGTGAGCGTACGTGGTAGGCTACGGGTTAGTGTTACCATACGGGTTAGGATTAGGGGATGGGTTAGGGTAAGGCTTCGGGTAAGGGTTAGGGTTAGGGTTAGGGTTAGGGTTAGGGGACGGGGACGGTTTAGTGGACAGGTTAGGGTACGACAACGGTTTAGGGTAAGTGTACGTGTTAGGGTACAGGTTAGTGTTAGTGTACGGTTTAGGATTAGGGGACGGGTTAGTGTAAGGCTTCGGGTAAGGGTTAGTGTTAGGGTTAGGGTTAGGGTTAGGGGACGGGGACGGGGACGGTTTAGGGGACAGGTCAGTGTATGACAACTGTTTAGGGTGAGCGTACGTGTTAGGGTACGGTTTAGTGTTATAATAAGGGTTAGGATTAGGGGACGGTTTAGGGTAAGGCTTCGGGTAAGGTTTAGGTTTAGGGTTAGGGTTCGGGTTAGGGTTAGGGTTAGGGTTAGGGTTCGGGTGAGGGGACGGTGAACCTTTAGGGGACAGGTTAGGGTACGACAACGGTTTAGGGTGAGCGTACGTGTTAGGGTACGGGTTAGTGTTAGCGTACGGGTTAGGTTTAGGGGACAGGTTAGGGTAAGGCTTCTGGTCAGGGTTAGGGTTAGGTTTAGGGTTAGGGTTAGGGGATGGGGTCGGTGTAGGGGACAGGTTAGGGTACGACAAAGGTTTAGGGTGAGCGTACGTGTTAGGGTACGGGTTAGTGTTAGCGTACGGGTTAGGATTAGAGGACGTGTTAGGGTAAGGCTTCGGGTAAGGGTTAGGGTTAGGTTTATGGTTAGGGTTAGGAGACGGGGACGGTTTAGGGGACAGGTTAGTGTACAACATCGGTTTAGGGTGTGTGTATGTGTTAGGGTACGGTTTAGTGTTAGCGTACGGGTTAGGATTAGGGGACGGGTTAGAGTAAGGCTTCGGGTAAGGGTTAGGGTTAGGGATAGGGTTAGGGTTAGGGGACGGGGACGTTTTAGGGGACAGGTTAGAGTACGACAACGGTTTAGGGTGAGCGTACGTGTTAGGGTACGGGCTAGTGTTAGCGTACGGGTTAGGATTAGAGGACGTGTTAGGGTAAGGCTTCGGGTAAGGGTTAGGGTTAGGGTTAGGGTTAGGGTTAGGGTTAGGAGACGGGGAAGGTTTAGGGGACAGGTTAGTGTACGACTACGGTTTAGGGTTTGCGTATGTGTTAGGGTACGGTTTAGTGTTAGCGTACGGGTTAGGATTAGGGGACGGGTTAGGGTAAGGCTTCGGGTAAGGGATAGGGTTAGGGTTAGGGTTAGGTTTAGGGTTAGGGGACGGGGACCGTTTAGGGGACAGGTTATGGTACGACAACGGTTTATGGTGAGCGTACGTGGTAGGCTACGGGTTAGTGTTAGCATACGGGTTAGGATTAGGGGATGGGTTAGGGTAAGGCTTCGGGTTAGGGTTAGGGTTAGGGTTAGGGTTAGGGTTAGGGGACGGGGACGGTTTAGGGGACAGGTTAGGGTACGACAATGGTTTAGGGTGAGTGTACGTGTTAGGGTACAGGTTAGTGTTAGTGTACGGTTTAGGATTAGGGGACGGGTTAGGGTAAGGCTTCGGGTAAGGGTTAGGGTTAGGGTTAGGGTTAGGGTTAGGGGACGGGGACGGGGACGGTTTAGGGGACAGGTCAGTGTATGACAACGGTTTAGGGTGAGCGTACGTGTTAGGGTACGGTTTAGTGTTATAATAAGGGTTAGGATTAGGGGACGGTTTAGGGTAAGGCTTCGGGTAAGGTTTAGGTTTAGGGTTAGGGTTAGGGTTAGGGTTAGGGGACGGGGACGGTTTAGGGGACAGGTTAGAGTACGACAACGGTTTAGGGTGAGCGTACGTGTTAGGGTACGGGTTAGTGTTAGCGTACGGGTAAGGATTAGAGGACGTGTTAGGGTAAGGCTTCGGGTAAGGTTTAGGGTTAGGGTTAGGGTTAGGGTTAGGGTTAGGAGACGGGGACGGTTTAGGGGACAGGTTAGTGTACGACTACGGTTTAGGGTGTTCGTATGTGTTAGGGTACGGTTTAGTGTTAACGTATGGGTTAGGATTAGGGGACGGGTTAGGGTAAGGCTTCGGGTAAGGGATAGGGTTAGGGTTAGGGTTAGGGTTAGGGGACGGGGACCGTTTAGGGGACAGGTTATGGTACGACAACGGTTTATGGTGAGCGTACGTGTTAGGCTACGGGTTAGTGTCAGCATACGGGTTAGGATTAGGGGATGGGTTAGGGTAAGGCTTCGGGTAAGGGTTCGGGTTAGGGTTAGGGTTAGGTTTAGGGATAGGGTGAGGGGACGGTGACGGTTTAGGGGACAGGTTAGGGTACGACAACGGTTTAGGGTGAGCGTACGTGTTATGGTACGGGTTAGTGTTAGCGTACGGGTTAGGATTAGGGGACGGGTTAGGGTAAGGCTTCGGGTCAGGGTTAGGATTAGGGTTAGGGATAGGGTTAGGGGACGGGGACGGTTTAGGGGACAGGTTAGGGTACGACAACGGTTTATGTTGAGCGTACGTGTTAGGGTACGGGTTAGTGTTAGCGTACGGGTTAGGATTAGAGGACGTGTTAGGGTAAGGCTTCGGGTAAGGGTTAGGGTTAGGATTAGGGTTAGGGTTAGGGTTAGGAGACGGGGACGGTTTAGGGGACAGGTTAGTGTACAACAACGGTTTAGGGTGTGTGTATGTGTTAGGATACGGTTTAGTGTTAGCGTACGGGTTAGGATTAGGGGACGGGTTAGGGTAAGGCTTCAGGTAAGGGTTAGTGTTAGGGTTAGGGTTAGGGTTAGGGGATGGGGACGGTTTAGGGGACAGGTTAGGGTACGACAACGGTTTATGGTGAGCGTACGTGTTAGGCTATGGGTTAGTGTTAGCGTACGCTTTAGGAATAGGGTACGGGTTAGGGTAAGCCTTTGGGTAAGGGTTAGGGTTAGGTTTAGGGTTAGGGGACGGGGACGGTTTAGGGGATAGTTTAGGGTAAGACAAAGGTTTAGGGTGAGCGTACGTGTTAGGGTACGGGTTAGTGTTAGCGTACGGGTTAGGATTATGGGACGGGTTAGGGTAAGGCTTCGGGTAAGGGTTATGGCTAGGGTTAGGGTTAGGGTTAGGGGACGGGGACGGTTACGGGACAGGTTAGTGTATGACAACGGTTTAGGGTGAGCGAACGTGTTAGGGTACAGGTTAGTGTTATCGTATGGGTTAGGATTAGGGGAAGGGTTAGGGTAAGGCTTCGGGTAAGGGTTAGGGTTTGGGTTAGGGTTAGAGTTAGGGTTAGGGGACGGGGACGGTTTAGGGGACAGGTTAGGGTACGACAACGGTTTAACTTGAGCGTACGTGTTAGGGTACGGGTTAGTGTTAGCGTACGGGTTAGGATTAGAGGACGTGTTAGGGTAAGGCTTCGGGTAAGGGTTAGGTTTAGGGTTAGGGTTAGGGTTAGGGTTAGGAGACGGGGACGGTTTAGGGGACAGGTTAGTGTACAACAACGGTTTAGGGTGTGTGTATGTGTTAGGATACGGTTTAGTGTTAGCGTACGGGTTAGGATTAGGGGACGGGTTAGGGTAAGGCTTCAGGTAAGGTTTAGGGTTAGGGTTAGGTTTAGGGGATGGGGACGGTTTAGGGGACAGGTTAGGGTACGACAAAGTTTTAGGGTGAGCGTACGTGTTAGGGTTCGGGTTAGAGTTAGCGTACGGGTTAGGATTAGGGGACGGGTTAGTGTAAGGCTTCGGGTAAGGGTTAGGGTTAGGGTTAGGGTTAGGGGACGGGGATGGGTACGGGGACAGTTTAGGGTACAGGTTAGTGTACGACAACGGTTTAGGGTGAGCGTACGTGTTAGGGTACGGGTTAGTGTTAGCGTACGGGTTAGGATTATGGGACGGGTTAGGGTAAGACTTCGGGTAAGTGTTAGGGCTAGGGTTAGGGTTAGGGTTAGGGGACGGGGACGGTTTAGGGGACAGGTTAGTGTATGACAACGGTTTAGGGTGAGCGTACGTGTTAGGGTACAGTTTAGTGTTATCCTATGGGTTAGGATTAGGGGACGGGTTAGGGTAAGGCGTAGGGTAAGAGTTAGGGTTACGGTTCTGGTTAGGGTTAGGGGATGGGGACGGTTTAGGGGACAGGATAGGGTACGACAACGGTTTAGGGTGAGCGTACATGTTAGGGTACGGGTTAGTGTTAGTGTACGGGTTAGGATTAGGGGAAGGGTTAGGGTAAGGCTTCGGGTAAGGGTTAGGGTTAGGGTTAGGGTTAGGGTTAGGGTTAGGGAAAGGGGACGGTTTAGGGGACAGGTTAGGGTACGACAACGGTTTAGGGTGAGCTTACGTGTTAGGGTACGTGTTAGAGTTAGCATACGGGTTAGGATTAGGGGACGGTTTAGGGTAAGGCTTCGGGTAAGGGTTCGGGTTAGGGTTAGGGTTAGGGTTAGGGTTAGGTTTAGGGGACGGTGACGGTTTAGGAGACAGGTTAGGGTATGACAACGGTTTAGGGTGAGGCTACGTGTTAGGGTACGGTTTAGTGTTAGCGTACGGGTTAGGAATAGGGGCGGGTTAGGGTAAGGCTTCGGGTAAGGGTTAGGGTTATGGTTAGGGTTAGGGTTAGGGTTAGGGGACGGGGACGGTTTAGGGGACAGGTTATGGTACGACAACGGTTTATGGTGAGCGTACGTGTTAGGCTACGGGTTAGTGTTTGCGTACGGGTTAGGATTAGGGGATGGGTTACGGTAAGGCTTCGGGTAAGGGTTAGGGTTAGGGTTAGGGTTAGGGTTAGGGGACGGGGACGGTTTAGGGGACAGGTTAGTGTACGACAACGGTTTAGGGTGAGTGTACTTGTTAGGGTACGGGTTAGTGTTAGTGTACGATTTAGGATTAGGGGACAAGTTAGGGTAAGGCTTCGGTTAAGGGTTAGGGTTAGGGTTAGGGTTAGGGGACGGGGACGGGGACGGTTTAGGGGACAGGTCAGTGTATGACAACGGTTTAGGGTGAGCATACGTGTTAGGGTACGGTTTAGTGTTATCGTAAGGGTTAGGATTAGGGGACGGGTTAGGGTAAGGCTTCGGGTAAGGGTTAGCGTTAGGGTTAGGTTTAGGGTTAGGGTTAGGGGACGGGGACGGTTTAGGGGACAGGTTAGAGTACGACAACTGTTTAGGGTGAGCGTACGTGTTAGGGTACGGGTTAGTGTTAGCGTACGAGTTAGGATTAGGGGACGAGTTAGGGTAAGGCTTCGGATAAGGATTAGGGTTAAGGTTAGGGTTAGGGTTAGGGATAGGGAATGGGGACGGTTTAGGGGTCAGGTTAGGGTACGACAACGGTTTAGGGTGAGCGTACATGTTAGGCTATGGGTTAGAGTTAGCATACGGGTTAGTATTAGGTGACGGGTTAGGGTAAGGCTTCGGGTAAGGGTTAGGGTTAGGGTTAGGGTTAGGGTTAGGGGACGGGGACGGTTTAAGGGACAGGTAAGGGTACGACAACGGTTTAGGGTGAGCGTACGTGTTAGGGTACGGGTTAGTGTTAGCGTACGGGTTAGGATTAGGGGACGGGTTAGGGTAAGGCTTCGGGTAAGGGTTAGGGTTAGGGTTAGTGTTAGGGTTAGGGGACGGGGACGGTTTAGGGGACAGGTTAGGGTACGACAAAGGTTTAGGTTTAGGGTGAGCATAGGTGTTAGGGTACGTGTTAGTGTTAGCGTACGGGTTAGCTTTATTGGACGGGTTAGGGTAAGGCTTCAGGTAATGGTTAGGCTTAGGGTTAGGGTTAGGGTTAGGGTTAGGGTTAGGGGACGGGGACGGTTTAGGGGACAGGTTAGGGTAGGACAATGGTTTAGGGTGAGCGTACGTGTTAGGGTACGGGTTAGTGTTAGCGTACGGGTTAGGATTAGGGGACGGGTTAGAGTAAGGCTTCGGGTAAGGTTTAGGGTTAGGGTTAGAGGATGGGGACGGTTTAGGGGACAGGTTAGGGTACGACAAAGGTTTAGGGTGAGCGTACGTGTTAGGGTATGGGTTAGTGTTAGCGTACGGGTTAGGATTAGGGGACGGCTTAGGGTAAGGCTTCGGGTAAGGGTTAGGGTTAGGGTTAGGGGACGGGGACGGGGACGGTTTAGGGGACAGGTTAGGGTACGACAACGGTTTAGGGTGAGCGTACATGTTAGGGTACGGGTTCGTGTTAGCGTACTGGTTAGGATTAGGGGACGGGTTAGGGTAAGTCTTCGGGTAAGGGTTAGGACTAGGGTTAGGGTTAGGGTTAGGGGACGGGGACGGTTTAGGGGACAGGTTAGTGTACGACAACGGTTTAGGGTGAGCGTACGTGTTAGGGTACGGGTTAGTGTTAGCGTACGGGTTAGGATTATGGGACGGGTTAGGGTAAGGCTTCGGGTAAGGTTTAGGGTTAGGGTTAGGGTTATGGTTAGGGTTAGGGGACGGGGACAGTTTAGGGGACAGTTTAGTGTATGACAACGGTTTAGGGTGAGCATACGTGTTAGGGTATAGGTTAGTGTTATCGTATGGGTTAGGATTAGGGGACGGGTTAGAGTAAGGCTTCGGGTAAGGGTTAGGGTTAGGGTTAGGGTTAGGGTTAGGGGACGGGGACAGTTTAGGGGACAGGTTAGGGTACGACAACGGTTTAGGGTTAGCGTACGTGTTAGGGTAAGGGTTAGAGTTAGCGTACAGTTTAGGATTAGGGGACGGTTTAGGGTAAGGCTTCTGGTAAGGGTTCGGGTTAGGGTTAGGGTTAGGGTTAGGGATAGGGTGAGGTGACGCTGACGGTTTAGCGGACAGGTTAGGGTACGACAACGGTTTACTGTGAGCGTACGTGTTAGGGTTCGGGTTAGTGTTAGCGTATGGGTTAGGATTAGGGGACGGGTTAGGGTAAGGCTTCGGGTCAGGGTTAGGGTTAGGGTTAGGGTTAGGAGACGGGGACGGTTTAGGGGACAGGTTAGTGTACAACAATGGTTGAGGGTGTGTGTATGTGTTAGGATACGGTTTAGTGTTAGCGTACGGGTTAGTATTAGGGGACGGGTTAGGGGAAGGCTTCAGGTAAGGGTTAGGGTTAGGGTTAGGGTTAGGGTTAGGGGATGGGGACGGTTTAGGGGACAGGTTAGGGTACGACAACGGTTTATGGTGAGCGTACGTGTTAGGCTATGGGTTAGTGTTAGCGTACGGTTTAGGATTAGGGTACGGGTTAGTGTAAGGCTTTGGGTAAGGGTTAGGTTTAGGTTTAGGGTTAGGGGACGGGGACGGTTTAGGGGACAGGTTAGGGTACGATAAAGGTTTAGGGTGAGCCTACGTGTTAGGGTACGGGTTAGTGTTAGCGTACGGGTTAGGAAGAGGGGCGGGTTAGGGTAAGGCTTCGGGTAAGGGTTAGGGTTAGTGTTAGGGTTAGGGAACAGGGACGGGGACGGTTTAGGGGACAGGTTAGGGTACGACCAAGGTTTAGGGTGAGCGTACGTGTTAGGGTATGGGTTAGTGTTAGCGTACGGGTTAGGATTAGGGGAAGGGTTAGGGTAAGGCTTCGGGTAAGGGTTAGGGTTAGGGTTAGGGTTAGGGTTAGGGATAGGTAACGGGGACGGTTTAGGGGACAGGTTAGGGTACGACAACGGTTTAGGGTGAGCGTACGTGTTAGGGTATGGGTTAGAGTTAGCGTACGTGTTAGGATTAGGGGACGGTTTAGGGTAAGGCTTCGGGTAAGGGTTCGGGTTAGGGTTAGGGTTAGGGTTAGGGATAGGGTGAGGTGACGGTGACGGTTTAGGGGACAGGTTAGGGTACGACAACGGTTTAGGTTGAGCGTACGTGTTAGGGTACGGGTTAGTGTTAGCGTACGGGTTAGGATTAGGGGATGGCTTAGGGTAAGGCTTCGGGTCAGGGTTAGGGTTAGGGTTAGGGATAGGGTTAGGGGACGGGGACGGTTTAGGGGACAGGTTAGGGTACGACAATGGTTTATGGTGAGCGTACGTGTTAGGCTATGGTTTAGTGTTAGCGTACGGTTTAGGATTAGGGTAGGGGTTAGGGTAAGGCTTTGGGTAAGGGTTAGGGATAGGTTTAGAGTTAGGGGATGGGGACGGTTTAGGGGACAGGTTAGGGTACGACAAATGTTTAGGGTGAGCGTACGTGTTAGGGTACGGGTTAGTGTTAGCGTACGGGTTAGGATTAGGGGACGGGTTAGGGTAAGGCTTCGGGTAAGGGTTAGGGCTAGGGTTAGGGTTAGGGTTAGGGGACGGGGACGGTTTAGGGGACAGGTTAGTGTATGACAACGGTTTAGGGTGAGCGTACGTGTTAAGGTACAGGTTAGTGTTATCGTATGGTTTAGGATTAGGGGACGGGTTAGGGTAAGGCTTCGGGTAAGGGTTAGGGTTAGGGTTAGGGATAGGGTTAGGGGACGGGGACGGTTTAGGGGACAGGTTAGGGTACGACAACGGTTTACGTTGAGCGTACGTGTTAGGGTACGAGTTAGTGTTAGCGTACGGGTTAGGATTAGAGGACGTGTTAGGGTAAGGCTTCGGGTAAGGGTTAGGGTTAGGGTTAGGGTTAGGGTTAGGGTTAGGAGACGGGGACGGTTTAGGAGACAGGTTAGTGTACAACAACGGTTTAGGGTGTGTGTATGTGTTAGCATACGGTTTAGTGTTAGCGTACGGGTTAGGATTAGGGGACGGTTTAGGGTAAGGCTTCAGGTAAGGGTTAGGGTTAGGGTTAGGGTTAGGGTTAGGGGATGGGGACGGTTTAGGGGACAGGTTAGGGTACGACAACGGTTTATGGTGAGTGTACGTGTTAGGCTATGGGTTAGTGTTAGCGTACGGTTTAGGATTAGGGGACGGGTTAGCGTAAGGCTTTGGGTAAGGGTTAGGGTTAGGTTTAGGGTTAGGGGACGGGGACGGTTTAGGGGACAGGTTAGGGTACGACAAAGGTTTAGGGTGAGCGTACGTGTTAGGGTACGGTTTAGTGTTAGCGTACGGGTTAGGATTAGTTGACGGGTTAGGGTAAGGCTTCGTGTAAGGGTTAGGGTTAGGGTTAGGGTTAGGGGACGGGGACGGGGACGGGGACATTTTAGGGGACAGGTTAGTGTACGACAACGGTTTAGGGTGAGCGTACGTGTTAGGGTACGGGTTAGTGTTAGCGTACGGTTTAGGATTAGGGGACGGGTTAGGGTAAGTCTTCGGGTAAGGTTTAGGGCTAGGGTTAGGGTTAGGTTTAGGGGACGGGGACGGTTTAGGGGACAGGTTAGTGTACGACAACGGTTTAGGGTGAGCGTACGTGTTAGGGTACGGGTTAGTGTTATCGTATGGGTTAGGATTAGGGGATGGGTTATGGTAAGGCTTCGGGTAAGGGTTAGGGTTAGGGTTAGGGTTAGGGTTAGGGGACGGGGACGGT
The DNA here is from genome assembly GCF_963924675.1 of Phocoena phocoena. Taxonomy (NCBI): domain Eukaryota; kingdom Metazoa; phylum Chordata; class Mammalia; order Artiodactyla; family Phocoenidae; genus Phocoena; species Phocoena phocoena. Next base: position 473,750 of record NW_027077693.1, on the reverse strand, counting down.
TTAGGGGACAGGTTAGGGTACGACAACGGTTTAGGGTGAGCGTACGTGTTAGGGTACGAGTTAGTGTTATCGTATGGGTTAGGATTAGGGGACGGTTTACGGTAAGGCTTCGGGTAAGGGTTAGGGTTAGGGTTAGGTTTAGGGTTAGGGTTAGGGGACGGGGATGGTTTAGGGGACAGGTTAGTGTACGACAACGGTTTAGGGTGAGCGTACGTGTTAGGGTACGGGTTAGTGTTAGCGTACGGGTTAGGATTAGGGGACGGGTTAGGGTAAGGCTTCGGGTAAGGTTTAGGGTTAGGGTTAGGGTTAGGGGACGGGGACGGGGACAGCTTAGGGGACAGGTTAGTGTATGACAACGGTTTAGGGTGAGCGAACGTGTTAGGGTATAGGTTAGTGTTATCATATGGGTTAGGATTAGGGGACGGGTTAGAGTAAGGCTTCGGGTAAGGGTTAGGGTTAGGGTTAGGGTTAGGGTTAGGGGATGGGGACGGTTTAGGGGACAGGTTAGGGTACGACAACGGTTTAGGGTGAGCGTACGTGTTAGGGTACGGGTTAGTGTTAGCGTACGGGTTATGATTAGGGGAAGGGTTAGGGTACGGCTTCGGGTAAGGGTTAGGGTTAGGGTTAGGGTTAGGGAACGGGGACGGTTTAGGGGACAGGTTAGGGTACGACAACGGTTTAGGGTGAGCGTACGTGTTAGGGTATGGGTTAGAGTTTGCGTACGGGTTAGGATTAGGGGACGGTTTAGGGTAAGGCTTCGGGTAAGGGTTCGGGTTAGGGTTAGGGTTAGGGTTAGGGATAGGGTGAGGTGACGGTGACGGTTTAGGGGACAGGTTAGGGTACGACAACGGTTTAGGGTGAGCGTACGAGTTAGGGTATGGGTTAGTGTTAGCGTACGGGTTAGGATTAGGGGACGGGTTAGGGTATGGCTTCGGGTCAGGGTTAGGGTTAGGGTTAGGGTTACGGTTAGGAGACGGGGACGGTTTAGGGGACAGGTTATTGTACAACAACGGTTTAGGGTGTGTGTATGTGTTAGGATACGGTTTAGTGTTAGCGTACGGGTTAGGATTAGGGGACGTGTTAGGGTAAGGCTTCAGGTAAGGGTAAGGGTTAGGGTTAGGGTTAGGGTTAGGGGATGGGGACGGTTTAGGGGACAGGTTAGGCTACGACAACGGTTTATGGTGAGCGTACGTGTTAGGCTATGGGTTAGTGTTAGCGTACGGTTTAGGATTAGGGTACGGGTTAGGGTAAGGCTTTGGGTAAGGGTTAGGGATAGGTTTAGGGTTAGGGGACGGGGACGGTTTAGGGGACAGGTTAGGGTACGACAAAGGTTTAGGGTGAGCGTACGTGTTAGGGTACGGGTTAGTGTTAGCGTACGGTTTAGGATTAGGGGACGGGTTATGGTAAGGCTTCGGGTAAGGGTTAGGGTTAGGGTTAGGGTTAGGGGACGGGGACGGGTACGGGGACAGTTTAGGGGACAGGTTAGTGTACGACAATGGTTTAGGGTGAGCGTACGTGTTAGGGTACGGGTTAGTGTTAGCGTACGGGTTAGGATTAGGGGACGGGTTAGGGTAAGGATTCGGGTAAGGGTTAGGGCTAGGGTTAGGGTTAGGGTTAGGGGACGGGGACGGTTTAGGGGACAGGTTAGTGTATGACAACGGTTTAGGGTGAGCGTACGTGTTAGGGTACAGGTTAGTGTTATCGTATGGGTTAGGATTAGGGGACGGGTTAGGGTAAGGCTTCGGGTAAGGGTTAGGTTTAGGGTTAGGGTTAGGGTTAGGGTTAGGGGATGGGGACGGTTTAGGGGACAGGTTAGGGTACGACAACGGTTTAGGGTGAGCGTACGTGTTAGTGTACGGGTTAGTGTTAGCGTACGGGTTAGGATTAGGTGAAGGTTTAGGGTAAGGCTTCGGGTAAGAGTTAGGGTTAGGGTTAGGGTTAGGGTTAGGGTTAGGGAATGGGGACGGTTTAGGGGACAGGTTAGGGTACGACAACGGTTTAGGGTGAGCGTACGTGTTAGGGTACGGTTTAGAGTTAGCATACGGGTTAAGATTAGGGGACGGTTTAGGGTAAGGCTTCGGGTAAGGTTTCGGGTTACGGTTAGGGTTAGGGTTAGGGTTAGGTTTTGGGGACGGTGACGGTTTAGGGGACAGGTTAGGGTACGACAACGGTTTAGGGGGAGCCTACGTGTTAGGGTACGTGTTAGTGTTAGCGTACGGGTTAGGAATAGAGGACGGGTTAGGGTAAGGCTTCGGGTAATGGTTAGGGTTAGTGTTAGGGTTACGGTTAGGGGACGGGGACGGTTTAGGGGACAGGTTAGGCTACGACAACGGTTTAGGGTGAGCGTACGTGTTAGGTTATGGGTTAGTGTTAGCGTACGGGTTAGGATTAGAGGACATGTTAGGGTAAGGCTTCGGGTAAGGAATAGGGTTAGGGTTAGGGTTAGGGTTATGGTTAGGGGACGGAGACGGTTTAGGGGACAGGTTATGGTACGACAACGGTTTATGGTGAGCGTACGTGTTAGGCTACGGGTTAGTGTTAGCGTACGGTTTAGGATTATGGGACGGGTTAGGGTAAGGCTTCGGGTAAGGGTTAGGGTTATGGTTAGTGTTAGGGTTAGGGGACGGGGACGGTTTAGGGGACAGGTTAGGGTACGACAAAAGTTTAGGGTGAGCGTACGTGTTAGGGTACGGGTTAGTGTTAGCGTACGGGTTAGGATTGGGGACGGGTTAGGGTAAGGCTTCGGGTCAGGGTTAGGGTTAGGGTTAGGGATAGGGTTAGGGGATGGGGACGGTTTAGGGGACAGTTTAGGGTACGAAAACGGTTTACGTTGAGTGTACGTGTTAGGGTACGGGTTAGTGTTAGCGTACGGGTTAGGATTAGAGGACGTGTTAGGGTAAGGCTTCGGTTAAGGGTTAGGGTTAGGGTTAGGGTTAGGGTTAGGGTTAGGAGACCGGGACGGTTTAGGGGACGGGTTAGTGTACAACAACGGTTTAGGGTGTGTGTATGTGTTAGGATACGGTTTAGTGTTAGCGTACGGGTTAGGATTAGGGGACGGGTTAGGGTAAGGCTTCCGGTAAGGGTTAGGGTTAGGGTTAGGGTTAGGGTTAGGGGATGGGGACGGTTTAGGGGACAGGTTAGGGTACGACAACAGTTTATGGTGAGCGTACGTGTTAGGCTATGGGTTAGTGTTAGCGTACGGTTTAGTATTAGGGGACGGGTTAGGGTAAGGCTTTGGGTAAGGGTTAATGTTAGGTTTAGGGTTAGGGGACGGGGTCGGTTTAGGGGACAGGTTAGGGTACGACAAATGTTTAGGGTGAGCGTACGTGTTAGGGTATGGGTTAGTGTTAGCGTACGGGTTAGGATTAGGGGACGGGTTAGGGTAAGGCTTCGGGTAAGGGTTAGGGGTGGGGTTAGGGTTAGGGTTGGGGGACGGGGACGGTTTAGGGGACAGGTTAGGGTACGACAACGGTTTAGGGTCAGCGTACGTGTTAGGGTACGGGTTAGTGTTATCGTATGGGTTAGGATTAGGGGATGGGTTACGGTAAGGCTTCGGGTAAGGGTTAGGGTTAGGGTTTGGGTTAGGTTTAGGGAACGGGGACGGTTTAGGGGACAGGTTAGGCTACGACAACGGTTTAGGGTGAGCGTACGTGTTAGGTTACGGGTTAGTGTTAGTGTACGGGTTAGGATTAGAGGACGTGTTAGCATAAGGCTTCGGGTAAGGGTTAGGGTTAGGGTTAGGGTTAGGGTTAGGGTTAGGTTTAGGGGACGGGGCGGTTTAGGGGACAGGTTATGGTACGACAACGGTTTATGGTGAGAGTACGTGTTAGGCTACAGGTTAGTGTTAGCGTACGGGTTAGGATTAGGGGATGGGTTAGGGTAAGGCTTCGGGTAAGTGTTAGGGTTAGGGTTAGGGGACGGGGACGGTTTAGGGGACAGGTTAGGGTACGACAACGGTTTAGGGTGAGCGTACGTGTTAGGGTACGGTTTAGTGTTAATTTAAGGGTTAGGATTCGGGGACGGGTTAGTGTAAGGCTTCGGGTAAGGTTTAGGGTTAGGTTTAGGGTTAGGGTTAGGGTTAGGGGACGGGGACGGTTTACGGGACAGGTTAGAGTACGACAACGGTTTATGGTGAGCGTACGTGTTATGGTACAGTTTAGTGTTAGCGTATGAGTTAGGATTAGGGGACGAGTTAGGGTAAGGCTTCGGATAAGGGTTAGGGTTAAGGTCAGGGTTAGGGTTAGGGTTAGGGAACGGGGACGGTTTAGGGGACAGGTTAGGGTACGACAACGGTTTAGGGTGAGCGTACGTGTTAGGGTACGGGTTAGTGTTATCGTATGGGTTAGGATTAGGGGACGGTTTACGGTAAGGCTTCCGGTAAGGGTTAGGGTTAGGGTTAGGTTTAGGGTTAGGGTTAGGGGACGGGGATGGTTTAGGGGACAGGTTAGTGTACGACAACGGTTTAGGGTGAGCGTACGTGTTAGGGTACGGGTTAGTGTTAGCGTACGGGTTAGGATTAGGGGACGGGTTAGGGTAAGGCTTCGGGTAAGGTTTAGGGTTAGGGTTAGGGTTAGGGTTAGGGGACGGGGACAGTTTAGGGGACAGGTTAGTGTAGGACAACGGTTTAGGGTGAGCGAACGTGTTAGGGTATAGGTTAGTGTTATCATATGGGTTAGGATTAGGGGACGGGTTAGAGTAAGGCTTCGGGTAAGGGTTAGGGTTAGAGTTAGGGTTAGGGTTAGGGGATGGGGACGGTTTAGGGGACAGGTTAGGGTACGACAACGGTTTAGGGTGAGCGTACGTGTTAGGGTACGGGTTAGTGTTAGCGTACGGGTTATGATTAGGGGAAGGGTTAGGGTACGGCTTCGGGTAAGGGTTAGGGTTAGGGTTAGGGTTAGGGTTAGGGAACGGGGACGGTTTAGGGGACAGGTTAGGGTACGACAACGGTTTAGGGTGAGCGTACGTGTTAGGGTATGGGTTAGAGTTTGCGTACGGGTTAGGATTAGGGGACGGTTTAGGGTAAGGCTTCGGGTAAGGGTTCGGGTTAGGGTTAGGGTTAGGGTTAGGGATAGGGTGAGGTGACGGTGACGGTTTAGGGGACAGGTTAGGGTACGACAACGGTTTAGGGTGAGCGTACGTGTTAGGGTATGGGTTAGTGTTAGCGTACGGGTTAGGATTAGGGGACGGGTTAGGGTAAGGCTTCGGGTCAGGGTTAGGGTTAGGGTTAGGGTTACGGTTAGGAGACGGGGACGGTTTAGGGGACAGGTTATTGTACAACAACGGTTTAGGGTGTGTTTATGTGTTAGGATACGGTTTAGTGTTAGCGTACGGGTTAGGATTAGGGGACGTGTTAGGGTAAGGCTTCAGGTAAGGGTAAGGGTTAGGGTTAGGGTTAGGGTTAGGGGATGGGGACGGTTTAGGGGACAGGTTAGGCTACGACAACGGTTTATGGTGAGCGTACGTGTTAGGCTATGGGTTAGTGTTAGCGTACGGTTTAGGATTAGGGTACGGGTTAGTGTAAGGCTTTGGGTAAGGGTTAGGGATAGGTTTAGGGTTAGGGGACGGGGACGGTTTAGGGGACAGGTTAGGGTACGACAAAGGTTTAGGGTGAGCATACGTGTTAGGGTACGGGTTAGTGTTAGCGTACGGGTTAGGATTAGGGGACGGGTTAGGGTAAGGCTTCGGGTAAGTGTTAGGGTTAGGGTTAGGGTTAGGGTTAGGGGACGGGGACGGTTTAGGGGACAGGTTAGGGTACGACAACGGTTTAGGGTGAGTGTACGTGTTAGGGTACGTGTTAGTGTTAGCGTACGGTTTAGGATTATGGGACGTGTTAGGGTAAGGCTTCGGGTAAGGGTTAGGGTTATGGTTAGTGTTAGGGTTAGGGGACGGGGACGGTTTAGGGGACAGGTTAGGGTACGACAAAAGTTTAGGGTGAGCGTACGTGTTAGGGTACGGGTTAGTGTTAGCGTACAGGTTAGGATTGGGGACGGGTTAGGGTAAGGCTTCGGGTCAGGGTTAGGGTTAGGGTTAGGGATAGGGTTAGGGGATGGGGACGGTTTATGGGACAGTTTAGGGTACGAAAACGGTTTACGTTGAGTGTACGTGTTAGGGTACGGGTTAGTGTTAGCGTACGGGTTAGGATTAGAGGACGTGTTAGGGTAAGGCTTCGGGTAAGGGTTAGGGTTAGGGTTAGGGTTAGGGTTAGGGTTAGGAGACCGGGACGGTTTAGGGGACAGGTTAGTGTACAACAACGGTTTAGGGTGTGTGTATGTGTTAGGATACGGTTTAGTGTTAGCGTACGGGTTAGGATTAGGGGACGGGTTAGGGTAAGGCTTCGGGTCAGGGTTAGGGTTAGGGTTAGGGTTACGGTTAGGAGACGGGGACGGTTTAGGGGACAGGTTATTGTACAACAACGGTTTAGGGTGTGTTTATGTGTTAGGATACGGTTTAGTGTTAGCGTACGGGTTAGGATTAGGGGACGTGTTAGGGTAAGGCTTCAGGTAAGGGTAAGGGTTAGGGTTAGGGTTAGGGTTAGGGGATGGGGACGGTTTAGGGGACAGGTTAGGTTACGACAACGGTTTATGGTGAGCGTACGTGTTAGGCTATGGGTTAGTGTTAGCGTACGGTTTAGGATTAGGGTACGGGTTAGTGTAAGGCTTTGGGTAAGGGTTAGGGATAGGTTTAGGGTTAGGGGACGGGGACGGTTTAGGGGACAGGTTAGGGTACGACAAAGGTTTAGGGTGAGCGTACGTGTTAGGGTACGGGTTAGTGTTAGCGTACGGGTTAGGATTAGGGGACGGGTTAGGGTAAGGCTTCGGGTAAGTGTTAGGGTTAGGGTTAGGGTTAGGGTTAGGGGACGGGGACGGTTTAGGGGACAGGTTAGGGTACGACAACGGTTTAGGGTGAGTGTACGTGTTAGGGTACGTGTTAGTGTTAGCGTACGGTTTAGGATTATGGGACGTGTTAGGGTAAGGCTTCAGGTAAGGGTTAGGGTTATGGTTAGTGTTAGGGTTAGGGGACGGGGACGGTTTAGGGGACAGGTTAGGGTACGACAAAAGTTTAGGGTGAGCGTACGTGTTAGGGTACGGGTTAGTGTTAGCGTACAGGTTAGGATTGGGGACGGGTTAGGTTAAGGCTTCGGGTCAGGGTTAGGGTTAGGGTTAGGGATAGGGTTAGGGGATGGGGACGGTTTATGGGACAGTTTAGGGTACGAAAACGGTTTACGTTGAGTGTACGTGTTAGGGTACGGGTTAGTGTTAGCGTACGGGTTAGGATTAGAGGACGTGTTAGGGTAAGGCTTCGGGTAAGGGTTAGGGTTAGGGTTAGGGTTAGGGTTAGGGTTAGGAGACCGGGACGGTTTAGGGGACAGGTTAGTGTACAACAACGGTTTAGGGTGTGTGTATGTGTTAGGATACGGTTTAGTGTTAGCGTACGGGTTAGGATTAGGGGACGGGTTAGGGTAAGGCTTCCGGTTAGGGTTAGGGTTAGGGTTAGGGTTAGGGTTAGGGGATGGGGACGGTTTAGGGGACAGGTTAGGGTACGACAACAGTTTATGGTGAGCGTACGTGTTAGGCTATGGGTTAGTGTTAGCGTACGGTTTAGTATTAGGGGACGGGTTAGGGTAAGGCTTTGGGTAAGGGTTAATGTTAGGTTTAGGGTTAGGGGACGGGGTCGGTTTAGGGGACAGGTTAGGGTACGACAAATGTTTAGGGTGAGCGTACGTGTTAGGGTATGGGTTAGTGTTAGCGTACGGGTTAGGATTAGGGGACGGGTTAGGGTAAGGCTTCGGGTAAGGGTTAGGGGTAGGGTTAGGGTTAGGGTTGGGGGACGGGGACGGTTTAGGGGACAGGTTAGGGTACGACAACGGTTTAGGGTGAGCGTACGTGTTAGGGTACGGGTTAGTGTTATCGTATGGGTTAGGATTAGGGGATGGGTTACGGTAAGGCTTCGGGTAAGGGTTAGGGTTAGGGTTTGGGTTAGGTTTAGGGAACGGGGACGGTTTAGGGGACAGGTTAGGGTACGACAACGGTTTAGGGTGAGCGTACGTGTTAGGGTACGTGTTAGAGTTAGCCTACGGGTTAGGATTAGGGGACGGTTTAGGGTAAGGCTTCGGGTAAGGGTTCGGGTTAGGGTTAGGGTTAGGGTTAGGTTTAGGGGACAGTGACGGTTTAGGGGACAGGTTAGCGTACGACAACGGTTTAGGGTGACCCTACGTGTTAGGGTACGGGTTAGTGTTAGCGTACGGGTTAGGAATAGGGGACGGGTTAGGGTAAGGCTTCGGGTAAGGGTTAGGGTTAGTGTTAGGGTTAGGGTTAGGGGACGGGGACGGTTTAGGGGACAGGTTAGGGTACGACAACGGTTTAGGGTGAGCGTACGTGTTAGGTTACGGGTTAGTGTTAGCGTACGGGTTAGGATTAGAGGACGTGTTAGCGTAAGGCTTCGGGTAAGGGTTAGGGTTAGGGTTAGGGTTAGGGTTAGGGTTAGGTTTAGGGGACGGGGCGGTTTAGGGGACAGGTTATGGTACGACAACGGTTTATGGTGAGAGTACGTGTTAGGCTACAGGTTAGTGTTAGCGTACGGGTTAGGATTAGGGGATGGGTTAGGGTAAGGCTTCGGGTAAGTGTTAGGGTTAGGGTTAGGGGACGGGGACGGTTTAGGGGACAGGTTAGGGTACGACAACGGTTTAGGGTGAGCGTACGTGTTAGGGTACGGTTTAGTGTTATCGTAAGGGTTAGGATTCGGGGACGGGTTAGTGTAAGGCTTCGGGTAAGGTTTAGGGTTAGGGTTAGGGTTAGGGTTAGGGTTAGGGGACGGGGACGGTTTACAGGACAGGTTAGAGTACGACAACGGTTTATGGTGAGCGTACGTGTTATGGTACAGTTTAGTGTTAGCGTACGAGTTAGGATTAGGGGACGAGTTAGGGTAAGGCTTCGGATAAGGGTTAGGGTTAAGGTCAGGGTTAGGGATAGGGTTAGGGAACGGGGACGGTTTAGGGGACAGGTTAGGGTACGACAACGGTTTAAGGTGAGCGTACGTGTTAGGGTACGGGTTAGTGTTATCGTATGGGTTAGGATTAGGGGACGGTTTACGGTAAGGCTTCGGGTAAGGGTTAGGGTTAGGGTTAGATTTAGGGTTAGGGTTAGGGGACGGGGATGGTTTAGGGGACAGGTTAGTGTACGACAACGGTTTAGGGTGAGCGTACGTGTTAGGGTATGGGTTAGTGTTAGCGTACGGGTTAGGATTAGGGGACGGGTTAGGGTAAGGCTTCGGGTAAGGTTTAGGGTTAGGGTTAGGGTTAGGGTTAGGGGACGGGGACAGTTTAGGGGACAGGTTAGTGTATGACAACGGTTTAGGGTGAGCGAACGTGTTAGGGTATAGGTTAGTGTTATCATATGGGTTAGGATTAGGGGACGGGTTAGAGTAAGGCTTCGGGTAAGGGTTAGGGTTAGGGTTAGGGTTAGGGTTAGGGGATGGGGACGGTTTAGGGGACAGGTTAGGGTACGACAACGGTTTAGGGTGAGCGTACGTGTTAGGGTACGGGTTAGTGTTAGCGTACGGGTTATGATTAGGGGAAGGGTTAGGGTACGGCTTCGGGTAAGGGTTAGGGTTAGCGTTAGGGTTAGGGTTAGGGTTAGGGAACGGGGACGGTTTAGGGGACAGGTTAGGGTACGACAACGGTTTAGGGTGAGCGTACGTGTTAGGGTATGGGTTAGAGTTTGCGTACGGGTTAGGATTAGGGGACGGTTTAGGGTAAGGCTTCGGGTAAGGGTTCAGGTTAGGGTTAGGGTTAGGGTTAGGGATAGGGTGAGGTGACGGTGACGGTTTAGGGGACAGGTTAGGGTACGACAACGGTTTAGGGTGAGCGTACGTGTTAGGGTATGGGTTAGTGTTAGCGTACGGGTTAGGATTAGGGGACGGGTTAGGGTAAGGCTTCGGGTCAGGGTTAGGGTTAGGGTTAGGGTTACGGTTAGGAGACGGGGACGGTTTAGGGGACAGGTTATTGTACAACAACGGTTTAGGGTGTGTGTATGTGTTAGGATACGGTTTAGTGTTAGCGTACGGGTTAGGATTAGGGGACGTGTTAGGGTAAGGCTTCAGGTAAGGGTAAGGGTTAGGGTTAGGGTTAGGGTTAGGGGATGGGGACGGTTTAGGGGACAGGTTAGGCTACGACAACGGTTTATGGTGAGCGTACGTGTTAGGCTATGGGTTAGTGTTAGCGTACGGTTTAGGATTAGGGTACGGGTTAGGGTAAGGCTTTGGGTAAGGGTTAGGGATAGGTTTAGGGTTAGGGGACGGGGACGGTTTAGGGGACAGGTTAGGGTACGACAAAGGTTTAGGGTGAGCGTACGTGTTAGGGTACGGGTTAGTGTTAGCGTACGGTTTAGGATTATGGGACGGGTTATGGTAAGGCTTCGGGTAAGGGTTAGGGTTAGGGTTAGGGTTAGGGTTAGGGGACGGGGACGGGTACGGGGACAGTTTAGGGGACAGGTTAGTGTACGACAATGGTTTAGGGTGAGCGTACGTGTTAGGGTACGGGTTAGTGTTAGCGTACGGGTTAGGATTAGGGGACGGGTTAGTGTAAGGATTCGGGTAAGGGTTAGGGCTAGGGTTAGGGTTAGGGTTAGGGGACGGGGACGGTTTAGGGGACAGGTTAGTGTATGACAACGGTTTAGGGTGAGCGTACGTGTTAGGGTACAGGTTAGTGTTATCGTATGGGTTAGGATTAGGGGACGGGTTAGGGTAAGCCTTCGGGTAAGGGTTAGGGTTAGGGTTAGGGTTAGGGTTAGGGTTAGGGGATGGGGACGGTTTAGGGGACAGGTTAGGGTACGACAACGGTTTAGGGTGAGCGTACGTGTTAGTGTATGGGTTAGTGTTAGCGTACGGGTTAGGATTAGTTGAAGGGTTAGGGTAAGGCTTCGGGTAAGAGTTAGGGTTAGGGTTAGGGTTAGGGTTAGGGTTAGGGAACGGGGACGGTTTAGGGGACAGGTTAGGGTACGACAACGGCTTAGGGTGAGCGTACGTGTTAGGGTACGGTTTAGAGTTAGCATACGGGTTAGGATTAGGGGACGGTTTAGGGTAAGGCTTCGGGTAAGGTTTCGGGTTAGGGTTAGGGTTAGGGTTAGGGTTAGGTTTTGGGGACGGTGACGGTTTAGGGGACAGGTTAGGGTACGACAACGGTTTAGGGGGAGCCTACGTGTTAGGGTACGTGTTAGTGTTAGCGTACGGGTTAGGAATAGATGACGGGTTAGGGTAAGGCTTCGGGTAATGGTTAGGGTTAGTGTTAGGGTTAGGGTTAGGGGACGGGGACGGTTTAGGGGACAGGTTAGGGTACGACAACAGTTTAGGGTGAGCGTACGTGTTAGGTTATGGGTTAGTGTTAGCGTACGGGTTAGGATTAGAGGACATGTTAGGGTAAGGCTTCGGGTAAGGGATAGGGTTAGGGTTAGTGTTAGGGTTATGGTTAGGGGACGGAGACGGTTTAGGGGACAGGTTATGGTACGACAACGGTTTATGGTGAGCGTACGTGTTAGGCTACGGGTTAGTGTTAGCGTACGGTTTAGGATTTGGGGATGGGTTAGGGTAAGGCTTCGGGTAAGGGTTAGGGTTAGGGTTAGGGTTAGGGTTAGGGGACGGGTACGGTTTAGGGGACAGTTTAGGCTACAACAACGGTTTAGGGTGAGCGTACATGTTAGGGTACGGGTTAGTGTTAGCGTACGGGTTAGGATTAGGGGACGGGTTAGGGTAAGGCTTCGGGTAAGGGTTAGGGTTAGGGTTAGTGTTAGGGTTAGCAGACGGGGACGGTTTAGGGGACAGGTTAGGGTACGACAACGGTTAGGGTGAGTGTACGTGTTAGGGTACGGGTTAGTGTTAGCGTACGGTTTAGGATTAGGCGACGGGTTAGGGTAAGGCTTCGGGTAAGGGTTAGGGTTAGGGTTAGTGATAGGGTTAGCGGACGGGGACGGTTTAGGGGACAGGTTAGGGTACGACAAAAGTTTAGGGTGAGCGTACGTGTTAGGGTACGGGTTAGTGTTAGCGTACGGGTTAGGATTAGGGGACGTGTTAGGGTAAGGCTTCGGGTAAGGGTTAGGGTTAGGGTTAGGTATAGGGTTAGGGGATGGGGACGGTTTAGGGGACAGGTTAGGGTACGAAAACGGTTTACGTTGAGCGTACGTGTTAGGGTAGGGGTTAGTGTTAGCGTACGGGTTAGGATTAGAGGACGTGTTAGGTTAAGGCTTCGGGTAAGGGTTAGGGTTAGGGTTAGGGTTAGGGTTAGGGTTAGGGGACGGGAACGGTTTAGGGGACAGGTTATGGTACGACAATGGTTTATGGTGAGCGTACGTGTTAGGCTATGGGTTAGTGTTAGCGTACGGGTTAGGATTAGGGGATGGGTTAGGTTAAGGCTTCGGGTAAGGGTTAGGGTTAGGGTTAGGGTTAAGGTTAGGGGACGGGGACGGTTTAGGGGACAGGTTAGGCTACGAAAACGGTTTAGGGTGAGCGTACGTGTTAGGGTATGGATTAGTGTTAGCGTACGGGTTAGGATTAGGGGACGGGTTATGGTAAGGCTTCGGGTAAGTGTTAGGGTTAGGGTTAGGGTTAGGGTTAGGGGACGGGGACGGTTTAGGGGACAGGTTAGGGTACGACAACGGTTTAGGGTGAGTGTACGTGTTAGGGTACGTGTTAGTGTTAGCCTACGGTTTAGGATTATGGGACGGGTTAGGGTAAGGCTTCGGGTAAGGGTTAGGGTTATGGTTAGTGTTAGGGTTAGGGGACGGGGACGGTTTAGGGGACAGTTTAGGGTACGACAAAAGTTTAGGGTGAGCGTACGTGTTAGGGTACGGGTTAGTGTTAGCGTACGGGTTAGGATTAGGGGACGGGTTAGGGTAAGGCTTCCGGTAAGGGTTAGGGTTAGGGTTAGGGTTAGGGTTAGGGGATGGGGACGGTTTAGGGGACAGGTTAGGGTACGACAACAGTTTATGGTGAGCGTACGTGTTAGGCTATGGGTTAGTGTTAGCGTACGGTTTAGTATTAGGGGACGGGTTAGGGTAAGGCTTTGGGTAAGGGTTAATGTTAGGTTTAGGGTTAGGGGACGGGGTCGGTTTAGGGGACAGGTTAGGGTACGACAAATGTTTAGGGTGAGCGTACGTGTTAGGGTATGGGTTAGTGTTAGCGTACGGGTTAGGAATAGGGGACGGGTTAGGGTAAGGCTTCGGGTAAGGGTTAGGGGTAGGGTTAGGGTTAGGGTTGGGGGACGGCGACGGTTTAGGGGACAGGTTAGGGTACGACAACGGTTTAGGGTGAGCGTACGTGTTAGGGTACGGGTTAGTGTTATCGTATGGGTTAGGATTAGGGGATGGGTTACGGTAAGGCTTCGGGTAAGGGTTAGGGTTAGGGTTTGGGTTAGGTTTAGGGAACGGGGACGGTTTAGGGGACAGGTTAGGGTACGACAACGGTTTAGGGTGAGCGTACGTGTTAGGGTACGGGTTAGAGTTAGCCTACGGGTTAGGATTAGGGGACGGTTTAGGGTAAGGCTTCGGGTAAGGGTTCGGGTTAGGGTTAGGGTTAGGGTTAGGTTTAGGGGACAGTGACGGTTTAGGGGACAGGTTAGGGTACGACAACGGTTTAGGGTGACCCTACGTGTTAGGGTACGGGTTAGTGTTAGCGTACGGGTTAGGAATAGGGGACGGGTTAGGGTAAGGCTTCGGGTAAGGGTTAGGGTTAGTGTTAGGGTTAGGGTTAGGGGACGGGGACG